>NW_027128016.1:0-52500 GCF_037325665.1 Littorina saxatilis
TCTACAATCAATCAATCTTTCTCTGAAATCTTTAAAAAAAACCGGTTCTCATCTTGCACTCCTTGATTCATCCATACAAACCCAAAACCATTCTGACATAATTTACAACGTACGCTAGACACCCAGTTTCTTTTACCTCTTTCATCCAGTTCACGCAACATTTTATATGCTTTATGTGGCAATCTATTTACGTCCATTCTTAACAACTTCAACCAATATTTAACACAACGTATTGCAGCATTCACATAAAGGAAAGGGAGGGAGAGAGATATAGAGTGACAGAGGGAGGGAGAGAGTGAGGGGAGAAAGAAAGAGAGAGGGGGGCGAGAAAAGGAAAGAGAGAGAGAGGAAGAGAAAGAGAGAGAGAGAGACAGAGAGAGAGAGAGAGCTCATTCTTGCTATACGGTAAACACTATAAAGAAACATTTTATCAGTCACACACATCAGAGAGAGAGAGAGGGGGAGAGTGAGAGAGAGAGAAGGGGGGCGAGGGAGAGATAAAGAGCGCGAGGGAGAGAGAGAGAGAGAGAGGAGAGAGAGAGAGAGAGGGGGAGAGAGAGAGAGAGGGAGAGAGACCCAGAGAAAGGAGGAAAGAGAGAGAGAGAGAGAGAGAGAGAGAGAGAGAGAGAGAGAGATCATTCTTGCTACATGTATACGGTAAACACTATAAAGAAACATTTTATCAGTCACACAAATTAAAGGGTCTCTGCTCAAGATCTTAGAATGTGACGAGTGTCCTAAATTTAATATATCACACAACACATAAAACATATTCAATGAAAACAAAATGATGACTTAGGTATTAGTCGGATGCACATGAAGTACGTTGCGTACCTCTGCATCGTTGTTGTTCGAGGACTCATGGTTGTGACTGTTCATCATGTTTTTGATCCAAAGCAAACCTTTCTTGCGGTCAGCAGATACAAAAATGAAGGCTGGGCATTCTGTTTTCTTTGACCTGAAAGTACAAAACAATATATTTACGAAACGGGGCAAAATTAACAAGGAACGAAACAACAATTCAACATTCTGACCAATTGATTTATTTGTGTTTACACTATTTATATTTGTTCATTTATTTATTTATTTACGAGGATTTATATCGCGCACGTATCTCACCACACAAGGCGACTCAAGGCGCATGTTACCTATTAATGCACACAGGCAAAATATAAGCCAAATTTATTTTGTTGGTCCGAACTCTTCTAGGGTTTCGTTATTTTAGAGAGAGAGACAGACAGAGAGAGAGAGAGAGACAATGACAATGACAAATTCTTTATTAACGAGGGTAATGGCATAAGCAAACAGGTGCTTTTTTACATCCAGCCCTCGCCCGAATGATAATACGTTTTAAAATGTTGGAATATCAATTAAAGAAGTAATAAAAACAAACGACAAACAAGCAAACGATTACAGACTAAACAAACAAACAAAAATATACATACAAACGAACATGACATACTTATTGTCAAAGGTATAATGAAAACTGTTTCAAGCAACGCAAAACGTGAGAGAGAGAGAGAAGAGAGAGAGAGAGAGAGAGAGAGGAGAGAGAGAGAGAGAGAGAGAGAGAGAGAGAGAGAGAGAGAGAGAGAGAGAGAGAGAGAGAGAGAAATCTTTTTTCATCCAGCCCTCGCCCAAGAGGGAATTAACTAAGCAGTGCATAATAATGAAGCAGAAGAAGAAGCAAAACAAAAACATAAAACATGGTTATTAAATCAGACAAAGAGGAAAAAAAAGAAAAAAAAGAAGAAAAAAAATGATTATATTAGTAGATCTTCATGTACTTATCAAACAGCAGTACCTGATCGCGGCATTAAGTGCCACACGACGATGAAAGCATATACAAAAAAAGTATGTCTTCTAAAACTGGCAACAGAAAGTGGCTGTCTGAGAGAAACTGGTAAAACATTCCACAGAAATGGACCTGAGTATGCTAGACTAGTTTTATACAAGTCAATTCTAGGGAGGGGAACATTTAGTTTCTTCGTGCGGCTTGATGAAGTCTCAGTTAATAATATTCTTTCAGTTAAATAGTCCGGTACATGTCCACGAACTATTTTATGCATAAACCTTGCCTTGTTAAACGCTAGTCTGGATGAAAGTGGAAGAATTTCAGCTTTTTTGTAGTCATGATTAGAGAGGGTGCTGTTTTTCAGCAGAACAACTTTTACTCCGCGTCTGTGCAAAGATTTTAGGGGTCTTAAAGCTGCATCACTTGCAGAATCCCAAAGGGTTGATGCATAGTCTATTCCAGACTGCACATGCGCTTGAAAAAATGTTCTGCGTGCATCAAAATTTAGAAAATGTTTAATCTTTGCAGACTGATGAACTGATGAGAGAGAGAGAGAGAGACAGACAGAGACAGAGAGACAGAGAGAGAGAGAGAGACAGAGAGACAGACATACAGACAGACAGACACACACACACACAAAGAGCGATGTGGATTCACAGCGCGCGGCGCGTTGTGCAGCGTTGCGATTTACAACGCGCGGCGCTACGAGGGGCGCAGCGATTCACGACGCGCGATGTATTCTGCTGTTACATTTTCTTCACAATCGGAATAACTTGACTAAATGTAACAAGTCGCGTAAGGCGAAAATACAACATTTAGTCAAGTAGCTGTCGAACTCACAGAATGAAACTGAACGTAATGCAACCCAGCAAGACCGTATACTCGTAGCATCGTCAGTCCACCGCGCACGGCAAAGGCAGTGAAATTGACAAGATGAGCGGAGTAGCACTTGCGCTGAGAAGGATAGCACGCTTTTCTGTACCTCTCTTCGTTTTAACTTTCTGAGCGTGTTTTTAATCCAAACATATCACATCTATATGTTTTTGGAATCAGGAACCGACAAGGAATAAGATGAAGGTGTTTTTAAAATTGATTTGGACAATTTAATTTTGATAATAATTTTTATATTTTTAATTTTCAGAGCTTGTTTTTAATCCAAATATAACATATTTATATATTTTTGAAGAAAGAATAAGATGTACGTAAATTTGGATCGTTTTATATAAAAAAATGTGTTTTTAATATTTTCAGATTTTTAATGACCAAAGTCATTAATTAATTTTTAAGCCACCAAGCTGAAATGCAATACCAAACCCCGGCCTTCGTCGACGATTACTTGACCAAAATTTCAACCAATTTGGTTGAAAAATGAGAGCGTGACAGTGCCGCCTCAACTTTCACGAAAAGCCGGATATGACGTCATCAAAGACATTTATTGAAAAAATGAAAAAAAAGTATGGGGATTTCATAAAGATCGGTCCAGTAGTTTAGTCTAAATCGCTCTACACACACAGACAGACAGACAGACAGACACACACACACACACATACACCACGACCCTCGTCTCGATTCCCCCCTCTACGTTAAAATATTTAGTCAAAACTTGACTAAATAAAAATAAAAAATAAATAATAATATTAAAATTAAACATTCATACGAGTTACTATCTGTGACAAGGAAGCATAAGAAGTATAGCAAATAAGTATAAATCCGCTTACCCATTGCTCCTATTCGCACCTCGGCCTGTGAGTCGTCCTTTTCCTGAGTACTTGCACACAAGTTTTGCGTATGCATACTTCAGTTCGTCTGGAAAGGGCTGTTTTGAATTCTTGTTCGCAAGTTGAACAGCACGACTGTATTTGACCACGTACACCAAATCGTTCTTTCTGGAAAAGTCTGCCAGCCGTTCGGTAAGGTCGTTCCAACTTCTGAATGTTTCCCCAACTGTCATTTGCGCCATTTCTCAGCAATTGATCAACGGTGTGGTTATGGGTGTAGTAAGTGTCGAATTGTGGGAATGCACAGTTCTGTCCGCCAAGTGGTTTTAAACACCGCGCGTATTTGCACCAAGTAATAACGTGTCACATCAAAATAGTACTTTACTGTCAGATAGTTTAGCGCCAAAAACATGAACCAATGATAGCCCATGGATTAGTAAGTCACATCATGTTGGGGCGGGGCCAATGAACTAATGTCAACACAGTAAGTATCAACCAATGTTTTGCTCCGCCCCCACATCACGTGACCCATAAACCCATCGCCTATAATTAGATCATAAAATTACCGCTTCAGTTCTGAGACATCCTGCTTGCTGGCGCGCGCGCAGAGAAAACATTTCCCTATTTATCTTCACTTCTGATGCTCATCCTATTGTTGTTGGCTTTCGGATAACAGGGAGCAAAGGGCAGTGCCCCACTTAGTGATCGACATAATGCTATCTTTCCTGTAATAAAGTTCAAAGTTCCAAAATTCTCTCTCTCTCTCTCTCTCTCTCTCTCTCTCTCTCTCTCTCTCTCTCTCTCCCTGCCCCACACACACAAATACACACGCACTAACACATACAAAGCAGCAGGCTAGGATGCGGCAAATTGGGTAAGGCAGAATGGTAAATGGTAAACGGCAAGTTGGGAGAGGCTGGTTGGGTTGCCGCCAACGCATCTAGCATTCCAAGTTCTACAAGGGGGGGGGGGGGGTGTTCTTTTGAAACAAGTGCTACCAAGTTTTGCTTTTGCCGGTTTTGGTAATCCTACATTCCTCCATGCGACAGCGGACTTAATGCGCATTAAAAACTCTTTTGATGTTTTGCTTAAATTTTGACTTGGAGCGAAATAAATTAAAACATCTTGTTCGTTGTGCTTTTTGTTTTTTAATTAAAGCGTATTCCATTTTTAAATTAAATATCACTTGCCTGTTAGCGCTTTATTGTTGTTGCAATAGTTGTATTTACTTGGAAGAAAAAAGGCATACAACGAGACATTCATGGTAGCCAAAGAAGCAAATATGAATAAGAGACCTTCCTCCCTTTTTAAGTTTTACTGACACAGTGACAGACGACTCAATTCGTCATCAAAGACTTGTTATTGGCGCCACAAAGCCAAGAACTCATCCTTTTTCCTCCGGCGAGTATGACTCCATGGCGTAACTCCACACACTCAGCTTCGTTCAAGTGGTCTGTATTCGCAATGGGTAGGGAGGGGGGGCATGAAACCTAGCTTAAGTGTGCCAGGTAACGTGTCACTATTTCAAGAAAACATAACACCACAAAAGCTTCTTGCGTGATTGAAGAATTACTCAAGCGAGCGATAAGTGTGTGATCACATCCGTTCTGTACCCCAGGACAGCTTTAGAGAATGCGTCATACTCATTCAGCTATTTCCTTGTTCATGATCGAAGAGAATAGAAAGTTCCTAAACAAAAAAATCTTTGGAACTTTAAGCAAAGGGTTCTCTGAAGTTTCAACAATCTTTTCAATATATTGCCTTGACCGGGGAAAGATAACATAGATGGGTAAAAGCCGGCAAATATTTCATGAACTGATAAACGTAAAATTGACGGGTGTACGCCAGCAAATATTGTATGGACTATAAAAGGAAGAACAGTGTTCTTGTTACGGCGATGACCTTAAAGGTGATCTCACAGAATGTTGTTTGAAACCCAACAGAAACAAATAAAAACAGAAACAAACAAGTCGCGTAAGGCGAAAATACAACATTTAGTCAAGTAGCTGTGGAACTCCCAGAATGAAACTGAACGCAATGCAACGCAGCAAGACAGTATACTCGTAGCATCGTCAGTCCACCGCTCACGGCAAAGGCAGTGAAATTGACAAGAAGAGCGGTTTAGTAGTTGCGCTGAGAAGGATAGCACGCTTTTCTGTACCTCTCTTCGTTTTAACTTTCTGAGCGTGTTTTTAATCCAAACATATCATATCTATATGTTTTTGCAATCAGGAACCGACAAGGAATAAAATGAAAGTGTTTTTGAATTGATTTAGAAAATTTAATTTTGATAATAATTTTTATATATTTCTTCTTCTTCTTCTTCTCGATCGCTCAGACAGGGACTCCGGAACTTCTGATGAAGTCTGCAGTACAGCGAAGACTCTGCAGGGTGCCGAAGATCTTCTCCTGAACTGGTGTGTCAGCAGACCATGTTTCTGCTCGTAGTTTCTGGTGGATTATTTTATATATTTAATTTCCAGAGCTTGTTTTTAATCCAAATATAACATATTTATATGTTTTTGGAATCAGCAAATGATTTAGAATAAGATGAACGTAAATTTGGATCGTTTTATATAAAAAAATTTTGTTTACAATTTTCAGATTTTTAATGACCAAAGTCATCAATTTATTTTTAAGCCACCAAGCTGAAATGCAATACCGAAGTCCGGGCTTCGTCGAACATTACTTGATCTGTATGTGGGCAGCACACGTCTTCAGATGTCTATGAAAAGATGTATGAGCAACTGCAGAACTAAAACGTGCATGATATTATGAAGCATCGATTAGAGATAACTATTGCGAGCATGACCAACATGAGAAATCATGTTTTTGACAGTTTTGAACTGCCAAAATTAAGTGAGGACATGGAGTTTATCTTTTAAGCATTGCATGGGGTTCTAGAACTGTCCGAGGGGGTATTGGGAGATAAGTGTTACCATACATGGTGTACCTCAATCAACATTAGACATTCAGTGACTTGAAAACAGCCCTTACAGGCATGATTAGCGCGTTTTGCATGGATGATTGCGTTCATGTCTTTGATGAATTTGTCTCGACATTGCGCGTGTGTAACTTCACAACGAAGGGGTTAATTTGTCCAGTACTTTAAGTTTAGGAAATAATTTTTATGGTCATAGTTGTTGTGCAAAAACTTCAGTTCGACCATTTTACACAGTTTTGAATGTTTATTTATTTATTTATTTATTAAGGAGATTTCTATAGCGCTAATATGTTGGTAGTATTTTTTTCGACCGAGTTATCTCTATTCGTTGGGCAGTTTTGTTTGTCGGACAGATTTTTCACACAAATGACCAGGAAACCGGATTACGTAAGCCGCGTCAGCTGTTCCCTTTGTAAAAGTCAGCGTAGCTCGAGAACGGCATTGGAGTACTTTCGGTGTTCTTTACCTTGCCCAAGAAACAGCGCATATGACTCTTTGAGTATACTTCACAAACTCGAGTTGTGCTTGGTTTGATCATAAACACTATCTAGTCAAGGACGTCGTAAAATGGCCCTCGGTCAAGTTTTCACCGAGAACTATTTTATGATGTCCTTGACTGTTATGTGTTAGTCGGCTTAGAATATGCGCGCAGGCTTCAAAGTTTTGATCCATTCGATTATCTCAACAGACATCCTTTGATTGTAAAGTTGAATGCAGCACATGATGGTTTAACATACTTAACTTGAAAGTTTCCCGCTGTGGTAGATTTTTATGGTGGTTGTCACACAGGCAGCGACGGCTTTACTGGTCGGACCCAGTTGTGCTGAATGAATCTAGGGGTCATGGTCGAGGCCGTGTTTATCGTCCGGGTTAAAGAATTGAATTGGCATAAGGTTATATTTGTCCATATAATCATACAGGGTTGCAAAGCGGGTTAAGTTTGAAGTACATTTTACGAAGGTGTGCTCTATGGTAATTTCGCTGCCACACTCGCAGTTTCTTTTGAAAACGGAACAATTGAGGCCTTTGGTACGGGCCCTTCTTAGAATGCGTAATAGGGCTGGAGGGAGTTTAGGAAAAAAGCCCCATTTGATGTATTTCATGGGGTCGTTCTTGTGTGTGCTGTTTAGTTTTGTAAGTAAAAATGCGTTTTGGAAGCATGGATTTTAATTCTATTTTAGTTTCGTTAAAAAAAAGATAAAACTCAGGACCACCTGTTAAGAGGTTTAAAAGTGACAACATCGTGAGAAAAATATAAATGGTATTCTGAGATGGAGTAGCCAATATTAATTTCGGTTGAGGAGGAAATGGCAGCCTTCTTTGCTGCAGTGTCGGCTAGATCATTTCCTCTTAGGTTAGTATGCGAGGGAATCCATATTAGGTCTAGGGCCGTGCCTTGTAAGATTACTTGATGCAGTTGTGCGTTACCTCGCTTTTGCCTTTAATGACTGACTGAATGACTGACTTTGGGGATTAACGTCCTCTGAGGTAACTAAGATCTATTTGGGAACATTTACTGTGATACTGTAAGAGGAGCAAGAAAAGAAAAGAAAAAAGATTTAAAACAAAAATAGGGGATGAGGGGGTAGATGGGGGGGAGGGATGAGACCATGAAACTAGTTTTTAGAAGTTATGCAATAAAACATTTAAACATTGTAGGCTCAGACCACTTCGCCGTATTTAATCTTAGACACCGTACGTTATTAGACCCGAAAGTGCAATACTTAAGATGCTGGTCCGCTCAAAGCACTGTTGAAGCAACAATTTGTCTTTTGGTCGCAGATAAGGACATACTCTGTCAAAACATTTGAATGTATGTCTGAAGCATGACTAAACGCCCCGAAGGGCTCCGTCTAGTAACTCTATTTTTGATATCGTTTTTTGTGTTTTTTTGAGCAATTTGCAATGAGGTCACCCATCATAATAAGTTCCATACGCCATCTTAGTGAAACGGAGGCATTTTGTATCGCTGATTTGATTTACAAACTGCTCTTGCAGCGGATCATTTGATCGGAACTAAATAAGTAAAGTGAAAATTGGTAAATAAATATATAGATGGATAAATCAGAAAACAAGATTGCAAAACATAAACACGCTCATAAAACATGTTAGTTTCCACTATTGCCGTGAACAAGTTCTCTGCAAAAACATCGAAAGTCAAATACTGTTTTCGCCTCTGTTTCTACTTGTTGTTGATTTTTTACATTAATTTTAATCAAGTCTTGTAGATTTTATCTTTGAAATATATTTGCTTTGTGTTTTGTAACAGAATTAACTATGGTATTGTGTTGCTTAGTACTTGATGCATGAATTGGCGTCTCGCAGAATTACACGCCTCTAAGGAAGGCCTGGCAACAGGTCGAAAATTTGGGCTGCCACTTGAAATTCTCTGTTAGGCTTTTCTTTTCCTTGATTTTGTTGAAATCTCTCTATCTCTCTCTCTCTCTCTCTCTCTCTCTCTCTCTCTCTCTCTCTCTCTCTCTCTCTCTCTCTCTTTCTCTCTCTCTCTCTGCCCCACACGCACTAACACACACTGGGATGCGGCAAATTGGGTAAGGCAGACTGGGATACAGCAAGATGGGAGAGGCAGGATGGGATGCCGCCAACGCATCTAGCAGTGCAAATTCAACAAGGGGGGGCGGGGGCGTTCTTTTAAATCAAGTTTTGCCCAGTTTTGGTTTTGCCGGTTTTGGTAATCCTACATTCCTCCGTGCGACAGCGGACTAAATGCGCATTAAAAACTATTTAGATGTTTTGCTTAAATTTTGACTTGGAGCGAAATAAATTAAAACATCTTGTTCGTTGTGCTTTTGTTTTAAATTAAAGCGTATTCCATTTTTAAATTAAATATCACTTGCCTGTTAGCTCTTTATTGTCGTTGCAATAGTTGTATATACTTGGAAGAAAAAAAGGCATACAACAAGACATTCATGGCAGCCAAATCAAATATGAATAAGAGACCTTCCTCCCTTGTTACGTTTTTCTGACAGACGACTCAATTCGTCACCAAAGACTTGTTATTGGCGCCACAAAGCAAAGAACTAACCCTTTTTCCTCCGGCGAGTATGACTCCATGGCGTAACTCCACACACTCAAATTTGTTCAAGTGGTCTGTATTCCCAATGGGTAGGGAGGGGGGGAGGGGCATGAAACCTGCTTAAGTGTGCCAGGTAACGTGTCACTATTTCAAGAAAACATAACACCACAAAAGCTTCTTGCGTGATTGAAGAATTACTCAAGCGAGCGATAAGTGTGTGATCACATCCGTTCTTACCCCAGGACAGCTTTAGAGAATGCGTCATACTCATTCGGCTATTTCCTTGTTCATGATCGAAGAGAATAGAAAGCTCCTAAACAAAAAAATCTTTGGAACTTTAAGCAAAGGGTTCTCTGAAGTTTCAACAATCATTTCAATATATTGCCTTGACCGGGGAAAGATAACATAGATGGGTAAAAGCCGGCAAATATTTCATGAACTGATAAACGTAAAATTGACGGGTGTACGCCAGCAAATATTGTATGGACTATAAAAGGAAGAACAGTGTTCTTGTTACGGCGATGACCTTAAAGGTGATCTCACAGAATGTTGTTTGAAACCCAACAGAAACAAATAAAAACAGAAACAAAAAAGGTCAGACATTTAACGTAAGAGTTTATAATAGGATGCTTCGAAAAACATATTGAATTAGTTATACATGTATACATCCGTTAAAGGCTTCTCGGTACCGTAAATATAAAAGAAGGCGAACATTCAAAGAACTATTGAGGTAGGGGTCTAAATCAAACGTAACTTTTGTTCTTAGCCAATATATACATTCAACATGTAATATACATGCCAAGCGTTTCAAGGGTGCTGCCTGTTGCTTCTTTCAGCATTTGTTGAACATTTATTAACACTGTTTCTACAAGTAGACCCAAATTGATTTAGTCGTACATTCTAATACAATGTTGTTTTTTTTTCTATACTGCATTTTACGTTTGACAAGAAACCTGATTTAGACCACCCAGATACGGTATTTGCAAAATATTTATCTTTTTTATATTATGTTTTCAAAATTGTTTATGAAATCGAAAATCACATCGAAAAATGTCACTATTCGATGTTCCCTCGCTTAATCTGGGTGTGAAGGGCCTTCTTGAAGCAGACACCGGGGCTTGCTAAACGATTGCCGCTGAAGCTGAGGGTACTCAAGCTTGATTAAGTGCCTGGTCTGCCAATTGACACCTACCGGCGAAAACACACAATAGGCCACAAGGAAGCTTTCTTTTGTCTGAGAACAAGGAGGAGGCATGCTGGCTGTCTCTGGATCATATGTAGACTATGTTTGAATATGTCCGAGTTTGTTTATGTTTGAGAAGGAGTACGCACAAGACAGACAGACAAGCAAATAACATATAGACACATAAATAAACAATCTAAGTAGTAAATGGATTTATGCTGATCTGTATGTGGGCAGCACACGTCTTCAGATGTCTATGAAAAGATGTATGAGCAACTGCAGAACTAAAACGTGCATAATATTATGAAGCATCGATTAGAGATAACTATTGCGAGCATGACCAACATGAGAAATCATGTTTTTGACAGTTTTGAACTGCCAAAATTAAGTAAGGACATGGAGTTTATCTTTTAAGCATTGCATGGGGTTCTAGAACTGTCCGAGGGGGTATTGGGAGATAAGTGTTACCATACATGGTGTACCTCAATCAACATTAGACATTCAGTGACTTGAAAACAGCCCTTACTGGCATGATTAGCGCGTTTTGCATGGATGATTGCGTTCATGTCTTTGATGAATTTGTCTCGACATTGCGCGTGTGTAACTTTACAACGAAGGGGTTAATTTGTCCAGTACTTTAAGTTTGGGAAATAATTTTTATGGTCATAGTTGTTGTGCAAAAACTTCAGTTCGACCATTTTACACAGTTTTGAATGTTTATTTATTTATTTATTTATTAAGGAGATTTCTATAGCGCATAACTAAAAGCACTATGCGCTTTACAATATCACTAGGTATAAGCACACGCAAACATACTCTGATTAAATAGAACTTAGCTTAGCAAGACATGCTAAGAACACTAAACATTTGAGTTCATACAAAAATAGAGAATTAAATTAAATACTGGACAAGCGATTTAACTGCAATGGGCTATTTCAAATACAAACGTTTAGTTAACAATAAAAGGCAGTGCATAAAACTCCATAATCCTAAGAGGGTCAAATAAATAAGAAACATAAGACTAGATAGTGTCTGTAAAAGAAGCCTTTTCTCCAACATTTGTTCCAAAACACACCCCCGAATGATTGTCGATGACTCGAAAGCTTTCCTATCTTGTGATTGCCTTGAATCTAGCTGAATCTAGGGGTCCTTAACGTCCTCACAGGAAATTTTCCTTTTAGGGACATGAGTTGATGATACGCTAATTAAAAATAAAAAGGAGGGAAAGAAAAGGGCAAGACCAAGCAATCCCGACCGTGATAGGACCCCGGCCCCGCTCTCCGTGAATAAGGGAGGGGGTGGGGCAATAAGAAATATACATTAAGATCCTTGTAAGAGGAATATTAATAATTTTTCTTTGATATGCGTTGACTTCCTAGGGGAAGGACCATTAAAAACGTGGATTTTAATTCAATTTTAGTTTCGTTAAAAAAAAAGATAAAACTCAGGACCACCTGTTAAAAGGTTTAAAAGTGACAACATTGTGAGAAAAATATAAAGAACATGCGCAAACACGTAATACTGATCTTCTATAGGGTAGTAACATTTGGACACATCATTTTATTTACGCACGCATGAGTTGCTATACGGCATTTACTCATTATAAATAGGATAAAAAGATAGGGTTAAGAGATCTATCTGCATTGTCCGTCGACCTCCCCGCCACTACAATAGTCGCAGGGGAGGCGACGGCACATTAGCAGTATTAACTGAGAGAGAAAACAGCTATCCTCTCGTTTATATAATCATGTTTTTAAGTTTATCGTGTAATCCGGAAACAGGAGTTTAAAACCATCAGGAGGAGAGGAACAAACAAAAAAAAACAAAAAAAAAACCACGCCCGCGAGGTGGGGCAATGCCCTTCGCTCCCTGCGAGCTGTGTGTCCCCTTTGTTTAAGTTAAAACCGTTGACAAATGACGATCATGTGTTTATGCTGGCTTTATTTTAGTTTGCTCCCACTTTAGGGAGTCCAAAATTACAAGGGACTTACAGTGATTTTTTAATTGTGAGAATTTCCTCAGACGACAGATCTCTGCTCCCCGCGAGAGCGCTGAGGGCCATGAGGTAGGTGTCTGGTTTAGGGACGGACACTTTATTTTTTGTCACAAAACAGTAGGTATCCGTTAATAAGTTGATGAGAGCCTCGGGGCTCTGCTTCTGCCTAGCAGTCACCATAGAGGTGAGGCAGAGCTCTAGGTAGCCTCTCAGGTCTTTTTCTTCTGTTTTTTGGGGTTGTTATGAACACAGAGTCTCTGTGACTATCGACTTTTTTGAAGACTTCTGCTGCCAGTTCCCTTTCCTGTGAAGGTTTAATGTCTCGCTGTTTTTGTTCCAGGTCGGTTTCGATCTTTTTCATTACTTTACTGTAAATTTGATCGGCCACTGAGGCGACAAATTCTTCTTGGTTAAATGGCTTGTCTCTTCCCTTGTTTAGTGGACTCTGTGCAGTGCGGTGAGTGCCATTGTCCGCCTTCTTATGGTTTGTTTTGACTGAGCTTTTCACCAGGGGTGAGGGGGGTGTTTACCTTTGTCGTAACGGCCGTGGCGAACGGCATTAGCGTATCCAGTTTGGGGGGTTGAGGTCTTTTGGGGAGCATCCAGTTGAATCTAGCTACAACTGCTTTGTGTTTAATAACTATTATCATGTATTGAATCCCGTGGTCTTTCTTCGGGGGATGTGGGGGGGGGGGGGGGGGTGGTGGATAATATGTTGGTAGTATTTTTTTCGACCGAGTTATCTCTATTCGTTGGGCAGTTTTCTTTGTCGGACAGATTTTTCACACAAATGACCAGGAAACCGGATTACGTAAGCCGCGTCAGCTGTTCCCTTTGTAAAAGTCAGCGTAGCTCGAGAACGGCATTGGAGTACTTTCGGTGTTCTTTACCTTGCCCAAGAAACAGCGCATATGACTCTTTGAGTATACTTCACAAACTCGAGTTGTGCTTGGTTTGATCATAAACACTATCTAGTCAAGGACGTCGTAAAATGGCCCTCGGTCAAGTTTTCACCGAGAACTATTTTATGATGTCCTTGACTGTTATGTGTTAGTCGGCTTAGAATATGCGCGCAGGCTTCAAAGTTTTGATCCATTCGATTATCTCAACAGACATCCTTTGATTGTAAAGTTGAATGCGGGCGATGGTTTAACATACTTAACTTGAAAGTTTCCCGCTGTGGTAGATTTTTATGGTGGTTGTCACACAGGCAGCGACGGCTTTACTGGTCGGACCCAGTTGTGCTGAATGAATCTAGGGGTCATGGTCGAGGCCGTGTTTATCGTCCGGGTTAAAGAATTGAATTGGCATAAGGTTATATTTGTCCATATAATCATACAGGGTTGCAAAGCGGGTTAAGTTTGAAGTACATTTTACGAAGGTGTGCTCTATGGTAATTTCGCTGCCACACTCGCAGTTTCTTTTGAAAACGGAACAATTGAGGCCTTTGGTTCGGGCCCTTCTTAGAATGCGTAATAGGGCTGGAGGGAGTTTAGGAAAAAAGCCCCATTTGATGTATTTCATGGGGTCGTTCTTGTGTGTGCTGTTTAGTTTTGTAAGTAAAAATGCGTTTTGGAAGCATGGATTTTAATTCTATTTTAGTTTCGTTAAAAAAATCAAAAAGCCAAATCAAATATGAATAAGAGACCTTCCTCCCTTGTTACGTTTTTCTGACAGACGACTCAATTCGTCACCAAAGACTTGTTATTGGCGCCACAAAGCAAAGAACTAACCCTTTTTCCTCCGGCGAGTATGACTCCATGGCGTAACTCCACACAGTCAAATTTGTTCAAGTGGTCTGTATTCCCAATGGGTAGGGAGGGGGGGGGGGGCATGAAACCTGCTTAAGTGTGCCAGGTAACGTGTCACTATTTCAAGAAAACATAACACCACAAAAGCTTCTTGCGTGATTGAAGAATTACTCAAGCGAGCGATAAGTGTGTGATCACATCCGTTCTTACCCCAGGACAGCTTTAGAGAATGCGTCATACTCATTCGGCTATTTCCTTGTTCATGATCGAAGAGAATAGAAAGCTCCTAAACAAAAACATCTTTGGAACTTTAAGCAAAGGGTTCTCTGAAGTTTCAACAATCATTTCAATATATTGCCTTGACCGGGGAAAGATAACATAGATGGGTAAAAGCCGGCAAATATTTCATGAACTGATAAACGTAAAATTGACGGGTGTACGCCAGCAAATATTGTATGGACTATAAAAGGAAGAACAGTGTTCTTGTTACGGCGATGACCTTAAAGGTGATCTCACAGAATGTTGTTTGAAACCCAACAGAAACAAATAAAAACAGAAACAAAAAAGGTCAGACATTTAACGTAAGAGTTTATAATAGGATGCTTCGAAAAACATATTGAATTAGTTATACATGTATACATCCGTTAAAGGCTTCTCGGTACCGTAAATATAAAAGAAGGCGAACATTCAAAGAACTATTGAGGTAGGGGTCTAAATCAAACGTAACTTTTGTTCTTAACCAATATATACATTCAACATGTAATATACATGCCAAGCGTTTCAAGGGTGCTGCCTGTTGCTTCTTTCAGCATTTGTTGAACATTTATTAACACTGTTTCTACAAGTAGACCCAAATTGATTTAGTCGTACATTCTAATACAATGTTGTTGTTTTTTTCTCTACTGCATTTTACGTTTGACAAGAAACCTGATTTAGACCACTCAGATACGGTATTTGCAAAATATTTATCTCTTTTATATATTTTTTTCAAAATTGTTGTTTATGAAATCGAAAATCACATCGAAAAATGTCACTATTCGATGTTCCCTCACTTAATCTGGGTGTGAAGGGCTTTCTTGAAGCAGACACCGGGGCTTGCTAAACGATTGCCGCTTGAGCGGAGGGGAGTCAAGCGTGATTAAGTGCCTGGCCTGCCAATTGACACCTACCGGCGAAAACACACAATGGGCCACAAGGAAGCTTTCTTTTGTCGGAGAACAAGGAAGAGGCATGCTGGCTGTCTCTGGATCATATGTAGACTATGTTTGAATATGTCCGAGTTTGTTTATGTTTGAGAAGGAGTACGCACAAGACAGACAGACAAGCAAATAACATATAGACACATAAATAAACAATCTAAGTAGTAAATGGATTTATGCTGATCTGTATGTGGGCAGCACACGTCTTCAGATGTCTATGAAAAGATGTATGAGCAACTGCAGAACTAAAACGTGCATAATATTATGAAGCATCGATTAGAGATAACTATTGCGAGCATGACCAACATGAGAAATCATGTTTTTGACAGTTTTGAACTGCCAAAATAAAGTAAGGACATGGAGTTTATCTTTTAAGCAACAGGTCGAAAATTTGGGCTGCCACTTGAAATTCTTTGTTAGGCTTTTCTTTTCCTTGATTTTGTTGAAATCTCTCTCTCTCTCTCTCTCTCTCTCTCTCTCTCTCTCTCTCTCTCTCTCTCTCTCTCTCTCTCTCTCTCTCTCTCTCCCTCTCTCTCTCTGCCCCACACGCACTAACACACACTGGGATGCGGCAAATTGGGTAAAGCAGACTGGGATACAGCAAGATGGGAGAGGCAGGATGGGATGCCGCCAACGCATCTAGCAGTGCAAATTCAACAAGGGGGGGGGGGGGGGGGGGGCGTTCTTTTAAATCAAGTTTTGCCCAGTTTTGGTTTTGCCGGTTTTGGTAATCCTACATTCCTCCGTGCGGCAGCGGACTAATGCGCATTAAAAACTATTTAGATGTTTTGCTTAAATTTTGACTTGGAGCGAAATAAATTAAAACATCTTGTTCGTTGTGCTTTTGTTTTAAATTAAAGCGTATTCCATTTTTAAATTAAATATCACTTGCCTGTTAGCTCTTTATTGTCGTTGCAATAGTTGTATATACTTGGAAGAAAAAAGGCATACAACAAGACATTCATGGTAGCCAAAGCAAATATGAATAAGAGACCTTCCCCCCTTGTTACGTTTTTCTGACAGACGACTCAATTCGTCACCAAAGACTTGTTATTGGCGCCACAAAGCAAAGAACTCACCCTTTTTCCTCCGGCGAGTATGACTCCATGGCGTAACTCCACACACTCAAATTTGTTCAAGTGGTCTGTATTCCCAATGGGTAGGGAGGGGGGGCATGAAACCTAGCTTAAGTGTGCCAGGTAACGTGTCACTATTTCAAGAAAACATAACACCACAAAAGCTTCTTGCGTGATTGAAGAATTACTCAAGCGAGCGATGGGTGTGTAATCACATCCGTTCTTACCCCAGAACAGCTTTAGAGAATGCGTCATACTCATTCAGCTATTTCCTTGTTCATGATCGAAGAGAATAGAAAGCTCCTAAACAAAAAAATCTTTGGAACTTTAAGCAAAGGGTTCTCTGAAATTGACGGGAAATATTTACTGATCGGATCCAGTTGTGCGTTACCTCGCTTTTGCCTTTAGTGACTGACTGACTGACTTTGGGGATTAACGTCCTCCCCACAAGTTTATTTTTGAGTTTTTCCGTCATATCCTTTTTTGGTTTCAGCGGAAAAGGAAGCTTGCTGGTTCTTAAAAGAGAATTGTTGTCCAAGTAGTGCACGTTTGGTAGCTTTAGTTTTTAAGCTAAACACATATCTGTTCGTTCTGAGTTCTGGCGGACAAACAAACAAACAGCCAGCCAGCCAGCCAGCCAACCTGCCAGACAGACAGACAGACAGGGAAACAGGCAGACAGGGAAACAGGCAGACAGGGAAACAGGCACGCACAAAGGCACACAGGCAGGAAGGCAAGCAGGCAGACGGACAGACAGGCAGGAAAACGGGGAAACAGGCAGGCAACGGTGTAAAAACGAATAAAAATAGGCGAGGAGAGCTGGTAAAGGAGGAAAGGCAGCGCAGAGAAGTGAGAAGAATTAAAATATGAGTAAGTGGGGGTATTTAAAAACAGGTATCGTACTTTTTCCCTATTAAGTATTTTGAGTGACAAAAAATGCAAGCTTGTTCTTGTGAAGCGTGCATTATATATATATATATATATATATATATATCTCTCTCTCTCTCTCTCTCTCTCTCTCACTCTCTCTCTCTCTCTCTCTCTCTCTCTCTCTCACTGCGACTATTATGGTAGGTGGAGATGGAGGGGGTGGGGGGGAGGGGGGGAGGCCGACGGACAATGCAGATAGATCTTTTAACTATACCATGTTATCCTCTTTATCATGAACAGATGCCGTATATCACAGGATACATGCGTGCAAGTATAAAATAATGTGTGTGTTTGATCTTTATATCCCGGCCCTGTATCCCTATAGAAGACGAGTATTACATGTTTGCACACTTTCTCTATTTTTCGCACAACATTTCCCTTTGAAACTTTTTAACAGAAGGTGGGCCTGAGTTTTAGCATCTTTTTTTTTAAATGATATAAGAATTAAAGATAGTCTTTTAATGGTCCTTCCCTTAGGAAGACAACACGTACGAAGAGATTATTACAACTACTCCTATTCAAGTATTTTAACGTATACCGTTTAATGCAACCGCGAGAGTGGGTCCCGGGCCCCAGTCATCAGAGTCTGGCTTGCTCGGTCTTGCCTTTTTCTGTTCCTTCTTTTCCTCCTTTTTTGTGTGTGTTAGATATCATGAAACCCCAGTCCTGTCCTTTCGAAGCCTAAAACATATGCCTGTAGGACATAAATACTTTTGTCTTGTCTAATACAAGGCGGTAAAGGGAAGAAGCGGGAGGGGGGGGAGGGGGGGGCGGAGTAGTGGTAGGTGTCACGAAATGGGATATATGTCTGTGAAAAAGGAACATTTCCTGTGAGGACGTTTAAGGACCCCTAGAGAGATGTTTATTATTATGAACATGCTCGTGCCACCCACGCGCATTTTCACGCTAGAAGCCACAAAAAAAAGTTTATTTCATGTTGATTAATCACATTACTTATGAAAGTCTTATGTTTGCTCGTGCGCACGTGTGTGAGTGTGGGGGGGGGGGAGGAAATATTAAACAGCTGTGCTTTCATGTCAAACAGAGTTTGATCATAATTAAGCTTTAAGCCCGCGGGAGAAACAGACGATACTACTGCACGTATGGTTTGATATATGTCGGGAACATTTTTATGACTTGTATAATTTGACTGATCAGGCAAAGGGATTACGCGAAACCGACTCAAGCCTTGTTGAATGTTAAAGAATTCAAGCATGCCGAAGTGTCTGTACGGGCCTGAGGAAAAGCACGTTCGGTAATCGTTTCATGTCCAATCCTAAAAAGTGTATGGGAATACTTTATGCATAACATTCGGGTGGGTTTTTTTTCCGAATAGAAAATATATAATACATCCCTGCGATTTTATGGAATAACTCTGTTAAGTGTTTTTGTTATTGTTGCGAGAACAGCATGATCATATTCTGTAAGATAAAATCGGTTATTGTTAGTTTGTTTGTTTCCTTTTGTACACAGCGAAAACAAAATCGAATAGAAATTATACATCCATGCATTTTTCATGGAATAACTCCCTGAAGTGTTGTTGTTGTTGTTGTTGTTGTTGTTGTTGTTGTTGTTGTTGTTGTTGCGAGAACAGCATGATAATATTCTGTGAGATAAAATCGGTTTTTGTTAGTTTGTTTTATTTTGTACAATAAAGATATTAAACATTGTTCGCCAAGATTTAATTCATGGTCTTGCCTATAGGACTAGGTGACAATGGCCGCAAGCATAAACGTTGTTTTGACCACGAGTTGAGAATCATCCAATACAATTGACACTGGACATTTGACGACGCTACAGTGGTCGACACGGGGAGCATCATAAACACCGCCCAATTGGATTGCATGACTTGCCGGTCCTGCAGTGATGTCGTTCTTATCGGCTATTGGTCAGTGGATTTTGAGAGCGCACGCGCCAGGCAATGTGTTCATATGATTGGTTAATACACTGACACGGTTCTCACCCCTTTGAGAGGTCGTGCCCTACATAAAGTTAGTTCGTTTCGCAAATTAGCAATTGTCCGCGAGATAATTCGAGGTTGTGAGACTTGTTTCTGGGAGGAATAGCAGAAAGGCAAGACAATAAAGGTGAGTGATTTTGATTCTATTGATTGTGCCTATGATTAGGTTAGATTGAATAGATTAGATTGTGCAAGCAGGATTCCACCATGGAATACATTTAATTTATATGAGGGTTAACCATCTCAGAAAAAACTATCATATTTTTGGTTTAAACAAAACTTTATTCAATTTTAATCATGACAAGAACAATGCATGGATGATTACATACTCAAGCATAATGCTTATTTTAAGCAATCATAGTAATTACAAAACAAAGGTTAGCATGATGGCAGAATAAGTACATTAGCTCCTTTCAGGAAACGAAAAACATATCATATTTTTGACCTAAATCTGTGGGTCTAAAAACATCATCTCGGTTATAATGTAGTATATAAAAGCCTAAAACATGTCACATTTACAGAACACAAAAAACAAAAACAAAATAATTTCGCTAATATTTTGCGTGTGATATTTTCAGAGTGTGATTAAACAAGTTAGTATGACAATAAATCGGAAAGACTTAGTTATCGTACAGTAACAACATGTCATTTAATTACTTGATTTTGGCATAGTTTCGGAGCAGTTTTGAAAAAAATTATTGCATGAGTTCAGTCCCGTTTTCAGGTCTAAATCGTCAGAAAACTTTCCCAAATGTACGTACGGAATTTCAAGTGATTTGAGACATTAGGTCTGCTATTTTTTTTCATGTCAGAAAAGTTCTGAAATTGACAGTAGTTTTTTGCTGACCCATCGAAACAATTTAATTTGTTGACATCTTCAAGTACAACAACATGCGCCACATACTCACATTTCATGTACACATTTAATCAGACAAGGGTGGTATGAGGATTTGAACGCGAAAGTAGTTTTTGAGAAGTTGACTCATTCAGAACGCGCGCTGAGCGCAAATGTCGGCGTACGCCTAGCAAAACTCACTACTGAAACGCTTAACTGATCAATGGCTCTTAAAAAAGAAATTTCGAAGAATTTGTGTGTGCGTTTGAACAAGTGCGCTGTGAACAGCTCTTGTTAAAACTGTATTAAGTTTATGGGTAAATGGAGCTTTCATTTTTCCAAACGCATGCTGATTTTAAAATGCTGTTCTGTTCTGACTGGGTATATCTTAATTTGTATGTCACATAACAGCAGACCTAACATCTTGAATGATTTGAGATTCCGTGTGTATGTTTACGACATGTGTTAGCACAAATCACTGAAAGATTAAAGACAATGCGTAAACGAGTTACTCAAACGTACAATTTTTGGTCTCATTGCCCGCTAAAACGGCTTCACAAACTGCCTGTTATGCACTCTGAGAGGATTCAGCATGCTCTAGAGTCCATGTTAGACACGATATGTGAACAAAACTGACTGTTTTGGATGGAGATATGATTGTCCTGTCTATATAATGACATGCTAAACATGTTTCGATTTGTTGTCGATTTGTATCGCGGGAAAATTGATTTTGCGAAATTGTATGGGGAGGGGGGGGGGGGGTGTGTGTCTGTGTTGTAGGTTCCACTGTAGAGACACTACGTCATGTAAACTCAATCTGAACAAGGTAGGGGAATCAATGGCTGTTTCAGTCATTTTTATATGACTTGATTTTACAATCAACAGCCTCATCAGAAAGATGTGCCATCAAACGCATATGTATAGTTTTTTGTTATGACGCTTAGTGTAGGGGAAGAGCTCCTATTATGGACCGGCTCCTAATATGGACCACCTCCTGTTTTGACAAACTAACGACGCTAGAGCGCTCACAAAAGTTTTATTCGCTGTAGTCATGCACTCTCTCTGGATAATTGCACATGTAAAAACAATTGCAGAAACACATCTTAAAACCGTTAGGCTGTTTCTCTTTTTATATTTAGTCAAGTTTTGACTAAATATTTTAACATCGAGGGGGAATCGAAACGAGGGTCGTGGTGTATGTGTGTGTCTGTGTGTCTGTGTGTGTGTGTGTGTGTGTGTAGAGCGATTTAGACTAAACTACTGGACCGATCTTTATGAAATTTGACATGAGAGTTCCTGGGTATGAAATCCCCGAACGTTTTTTTCATTTTTTTGATAAATGTCTTTGATGACGTCATATCCGCTTTTCGTGAAAGTTGAGGCGGCACTGTCACGCCCTCATTTTTCAACCAAATTGGTTGAAATTTTGGTCAAGTAATCTTCGACGAAGCCCGGACTTCGGTATTGCATTTCAGCTTGGTGGCTTAAAAATTAATTAATGACTTTGGTCATTAAAAATCTGAAAATTGTAAAAAAAAAAAATACAAATTTATAAAACGATCCAAATTTACGTTTATCTTATTCTCCATCATTTGCTGATTCCAAAAACATATAAATATGTTATATTCGGATTAAAAACAAGCTCTGAAAATTAAATATATAAAAATTATTATCAAAATTAAATTGTCCAAATCAATTTTAAAACACTTTCATCTTATTCCTTGTCGGTTCCTGATTCCAAAAACATATAGATATGATATGTTTGGATTAAAAACACGCTCACAAGCGGTGGACTGACGATGCTACGAGTATACGGTCTTGCTGAAAAATTGCAGTGCGTTCAGTTTAATTCTGTGAGTTTGACAGCTTGACTAAATGTTGTATTTTCGCCTTACGCGACTTGTTTTTGCATTTAGTCAAGTTTTGACTAAATGTTTTAACATAGAGGGGGAATCGAAACGAGGGTCGTTGTGTATGTGTGTGTGTGTGTGTGCGTGCGTACGTGTGTGTAGAGCGATTCAGACCAAACTACTGGACCGATCTCTATGAAATATTACATGAGAGTTCCTGGGATTGATATCCCCGAATGTTTTTTTTTCCTTTTTTTTTTAATAAATGTCTTTGAATGATGACGTCATATCCGGCTTTGCGTGAACATTGAGGCGGCACTGTCACGCTCTTATTTTTCAACCAAATTGGTTGAAATTTTGGTCAGGTAATCTTCGGCGAAGCCCGGACTTCGGTATTGCATTTCAGCTTGGTGGCATAAAAATGAATGAATGAGTTTGGTCATTAAAACTCTGAAAATTGTAAAAAAAACTTTTTTTTATAAAACGATTCAATTTTACGTTCATCTTATTTTCCATCATTTTCTGATTCCAAAAACATATAAATGTTATATTTGGACTAAAAACAAGCTCTGAAAATTAAAAATATAAAAATTATTATCAAAATTAAATTTTCAAAATCAATTTCAAAACACTTTCATCTTATTCCTTGTCGGTTCCTGATTCCAAAAACATATAGATATGATATGTTTGGATTAAAAACACGCTCAGAAAGTTAAAACAAAGAGGTACAGAAAAGCGTGCTATCCTTCTCAGCGCAAATGCTACCCCGCTCTTCTTGTCAATTTCACTGCCTTTGCCATGAGCGGTGGACTGACGATGCTACGAGTATACGGTCTTGCTGAAAAATTGCATTGCGTTCCGTTTCATTCTGTGAGTTCGACAGCTACTTGACTAAATGTTGTATTTTCGCCTTACGCGACTTGTTTATTATTACAATATTAACAGACCTGGGAACCCAGAAGATGTCGCCGTATTTTGTCTAAAATTACGGTTTGTAGCAAAAAATATGATGACAAAAGTTCTTAGACTACTTTGCTTCACAAGTGCATCTCGAAACCGATCCAGTATATTTAACGGTTTGAATCATGGATGTTCAAATGAAACGTGGAATACACTCTTTTCTTCTGAAAATACGCAAAGTTTGAGAACACTCGAAGTGCAAAACAGAGATTTTGGTTTGAATATATACATTAATTATCATGAAAAAGGTTTTCACATTTGGGCAAACAATTATATTAAGAAATGGTTAAGTTCATTTGTCTTTATAGTGTTTATTCTCGAATATGGTGTGTGCTTTGTGCAGTTGTGATAAGAATTATTTATTTTATTTTAAAATGCAATGCATATTATTTAATTAAAAACCTTGTTCTCATTTCCTTTGTAAAAAACCCCACCTTACCTGAATACAGTAGCTTGTACAGGGTGATTTTCTTTTTATTATGTTTGCATGACAAAGTTAAAGAAAAAAACTTATGCATGTCAGGGAATGGCTACGAAGTAATGTTTCATTTGAAGATCACTTCTGGAAATTTGTGTTGCGTTTTGTGTAAGCATATGCGAAATGATTTTTGTATACATTTATTTGTAATGCAATGTAAAACGTGTACATACAATTGTGTGGTTTTAATCCTATTCCTTTGTTTGCATTGCTGCCATTTGTCTGAATGCCCTATGGTCTGTCTGCCTGTATTTGCTGTCTCCCCATACACAAAGTCAATTCAATACAGTTCTCTCTCCCTCATTCTCATTCTCATAAATCAGACTCAAACCATCCGATGTCAGGGCCGTGAATGCTACTGACTGGACTGGAGATACTCTTATGTCGCCTAGCGCCATGTATCTGATGAAATCATTCATAGCACCGATGCCGTGAATGTGCAGAGCTGCTCTACGGTTTGAACGTCCCCATTTCACTGCTGTACAGCAAACATCGTCCCCAAATACCTGTTTGTTTCTAAAAATCACGCTGGAGGTTGCATTTTATGTAATAACCTCCTGAAACGAGTTTTCACACTTTATAATGGCATTTACCGCTCATTGAAGTTTTAAGAAACTTTCTAACACCTAAAACAATCATAGCACCGATGACGTAATTGTAGCTCTGCACTTTGTGGCCACATACGTCCCCATTTCACTGCCGTACAGCAAACATCGTCCCCAAATACCTGTTTTTCTAAAAATCACGCTGGAGGTTGCATTTTATGTAATAACCTCCTGCAGAGTGTGTGTGTTTTACTGCCTTGCTCTAAAGTGTGTGTGTGGTTCTGCTGAGTGTTTGTGTAATACTGCCTTGCTCTGCTGAGTGTGTGTGTCACCGACTTAGTTGCTCTGCAGAGTGTGTGTGTGTGTGTAATACTGCCTTGCTTTGCTGAGTTTGTGTGTTATACCGCTTTGCTCTGCTGAGTGTGTGTGTGTGTATGTGTGTTTGTGTTAATTACGGTCTGTCTGTATAATCTTTTGTCTGTCACTCAAGGGTAAGGGGGTGTCCTTAACCTCTCCTTTGTTGTCTCGATCTGTCTATCTGTCTCTGTCGCTCTTTCTGCTCTTGCTTCACACTTTTCTTGTTTTCTCTCTATTCTCAACCTTTGGTGTCTGTCTGTGTGTCTGTTTGTTTGTTTGTCTGTCTCTCTCTCTCTGTCTCTCTCTCTCTCTCTCTCTCTCTCTCTCTCTCTCTCTCTCTCTCTCTCTCTCTCTCTCTCTCTCTCTGTCTCTCCCCTTCTCTTTCTCTCTGCAGAGTGTGTGTGTGTAATACCGCTTTGCTCTGCTGAGTGTGTGTGTTTGTGTTAATTACGGTTTGTCTGTATATTCTTTTGTCTGTCCGTCTGTCACTCAAGGGTAAACCGGCACGGTTAGCCTAGTGGTAAGGCGTCCGCCCCGTGATCGGGAGGTCGTGGGTTCGAACCTCGGCCGGTGTCACGATTTCATCTTTCGCCTGTGTACATATTTCCCCCTCGATATTTACTCGAGACTGAAATGTTGTTTCCTGGTAAAATTAAGAAGGGAAATTATTTATGGACGAAAAGCATGTCAGTTTCTTGTATGTGAAGAAAATTGGTTGTGAAATTAAATAGATTTCACTCCCAAAATCGAATTCTTCGAAAACGTGTACCGAGTGGTTACGTCCCTTGAGTAAGAAGGGAAACATTTTAGGATGAATCAAATTTCTAAGTTAAATAAAATAATTGGTTGGACAAATTTGGCCCCATGAATGTAAGGTACACAAGGTCGCTCATCAGTACTATCGAAGGGTGTTTTTTTTGTTCAGTGTAGAGTTTATACTAGATCAACGAGGCCGAAAATCGAAATATCAACACGGCGAAAGATAAAAACGTCACACCGGGTCATACCTAAGACTTTAAAATTGGCAATCTAGTGGCTGATCCACATCCCATTTTGGTGCAATCCCATTTTTGCCGCCGTCCCATTTTTTGCCCCATCCCATTTTCGCGACATTTCACAAGCCAAGCGTCATTTTATAAAATTTATAATTTTGAATGATTAATGAGATGAGGATGATTATAATGATGATGCTATGGATTTCCAATTTGGATTGAGACTACGTGACAGGGCATTTTACTAACATGTCATAACAAAAGCGCAACATCCCATTTTGACACCATATCCCATTTGGCCGCCATGCCGTTTCACCGTATTCCATTTATCCCCCATCCCATTTTCGCGACATTTCACAAGCCAAGCGTCATTTTACTACCGTGTCATAACAATAGCGCGTCATCCCATTTTGACACCATCCCATTTGGCCGCCATCACATTTTGTATTTATTCTTCTTGCCAAGCCTCACTATACTACTATACTGCGTTATTCAACTAGGAAGACATTCCGTTTACGCCAAATTCCATTTTTGCCACAATCCAAAATGTCGCGAAATAGAGATGGCGGCAAAATGGGATGACGGCAAAACGGCATGGCGACAAAATGGAATGTGGCGCTAGTGGTTTGACACGGTGGTAAAATGACACATGGCCTATGAAATGTCGCAAAAATGGGATGGGGCAAAATGGGATAACGGCCAAACGGGATTGCGCCAAAATGGGACGTGGAGCTAATGGTACATGACATGGTGGTAAAATGACACTTGGCCTGTAAAATGTCGCAAAAATGGGATGGGGGCGAAATGGGCTAACGGCGAAACGGGATTGCGCCAAAATGGGATGTGGAGCTAATGGTACATGATATGGTGGTAAAATGACACTTGGCCTGAGAAATGTCGCCAAAATGGGATGAGAAGAATTGGGATAACGGCGAAACAGGACTAATAGATCCCTTGACTTGGGGTAGTGCGACTCTGTCACTGCTAGCTTTCCACTCGGAGGAAGCGACCGGAATTTCCCAACGATGGGACATCCTAGTAATGAATTTTTTTTTTTTTTTAATTCTTAAAATTAACAGAGTCGCGCTACCCCAAAAGTCAAGGAATTTCGTGTTTGTCCCTTGACTTTGGAGATGACAAAAAAATATCGGGCGCAAAAACGTGATTTGTAAAATTTTTCACAACATATGTCGCCTAGCGCCATGTATGTGATGAAACCATTCATATAGCTCTGCGGGAGCTCTGCACTTTTGGACGTCCCCATTTCACTGCTTGTCAGCAAACATCGTCCCCAAATACCTGTTTGTTTCTAAAAAATCACGCTGGAGGTTGCATTTTATGTAATAACCTCCTGAAATGAGTTTTGACACTTTAGAATGGCATGTAAAATGACACATGGCCTATGAAATGTCGCAAAAATGGGATGGGGGCAAAATGGGATAACGGCCAAACGGGATTGCGCCAAAATGGGACGTGGAGCTAATGGTACATGACATGGTGGTAAAATGACACTTGGCCTGTAAAATGTCGCAAAAATGGGATGGGGGCGAAATGGGCTAACGGCGAAACGGGATTGCGCCAAAATGGGATGTGGAGCTAATGGTACATGATATGGTGGTAAAATGACACTTGGCCTGAGAAATGTCGCCAAAATGGGATGGGGGCGAATTGGGATAACGGCGAAACAGGACTAATAGATCCCTTGACTTGAGGTAGTGCGACTCTGTCACTGCTAGCTTTCCACTCGGAGGAAGCGACCGGAATTTCCCAACGATGGGACATCCTAGTAATGAATTTTTTTTTTTTTAATTCTTAAAATTAACAGAGTCGCGCTACCCCAAAAGTCAAGGAATTTCGTGTTTGTCCCTTGACTTTGGAGATGACAAGAAAATATCGGGCGCAAAAACGTGATTTGTAAAATTTTTCACAACATATGTCGCCTAGCGCCATGTATGTGATGAAACCATTCATATAGCTCTGCGGGAGCTCTGCACTTTTGGACGTCCCCATTTCACTGCTTGTCAGCAAACATCGTCCCCAAATACCTGTTTGTTTCTAAAAGATCACGCTGGAGGTTGCATTTTATGTAATAACCTCCTGAAATGAGTTTTGACACTTTAGAATGGCATTTAACGCTCATTGAAGTTTTAACAAACTTTCTAACACCTAAAACATTCATAGCACCGATAACATAATTCTAGCTCTGCACTTTTTGTACACATACGTCCCCATTTCACTGCTGTACAGCAAACATCGTCCCCAAATGTCTGTTTTTCTAAAAATCACGCTGGAGGTTGCATTTTATGTAATAACCTCCTGAAATGAGTTTTCACACTTTAAAATGGCATTTAACGCTCATTGAAGTTTTAAGAAACTTTCTAACACTTAAAACAAAAGAGACCCCAAATGCCTGTGTTTTGAGCAAGATGGCATTTTGATACACAGCCGACCCCAAATGACTGTAAAACCACCTATGTGTGTGTGTGTGTGTGTGTGTGTGTGGACACGTCTTCTGGTTAAATGCGGAATAATAATGGAATTCTTTTCTAATCATCCTTACGACTGTGATCTTTTGTGGATTTGTAATGTGCCTGAGTTGCGATCAGTACTCAATTGCCGTGTTTAGTTTTGTGTTTTCAAAAACGACCAATGCAACCGTCTCTTGCAATTGTTCTCTTCCCTATGTCAAGCAATCCAAACACCTACAGGCATCTTTTTACACACAAGTCCCATTCGGTCATTCACGTTTATGTCCTCGACAACGCAGAAAAAGCCCAACAAAACACACGAGCAGTTATCTGGGTCACCTTCTAGCCAAGTGTATGTGCACCGCAGACATACACTGATTTGGCAATTTACATAAATCAAGGACGAACAAGGCGTTAGTCTGAAACACCGACTTCTACAGTAGCTGCCTACATTGGAATGTGTTTTTGTGTTAATAGAATAATGTGTTTTTGTGTGGATAGAATACTGCTCAGTGGAGGGCAAAAGAAACGCAGCTCTCTCCCGCCTACTGTTGCAAGGCCCGATTTTTCGTCATTTTCGATTTGTCGTAACATATCAACCAGATAATGTCACGCTCATAAGAAAAATACCTATCTCAGTGTTAGGCATTTCTGTCGTGAAACTACAGGAGAAACTACTAGCAGGGTATCTATCATGTGTTAGAGTGTACAAACTCTCAGACCGTCGGAAACCATTGCCACGGTAACGTAAGCAAAACTGCCAATCTCGTTTCTTGAGTTAGGTACTTTTTCTTTATGATACAGGAAGACTTGTTTTGAGAATGTGAAGGTATGCAAAAGCTCTTTGTGGGTTGTTATGCAGTTTTGCTGATTAAAAATGTTGCTGTCAGTTCTTTATCTCATGTTAATCCAGCTGTCACCGCTCGAGATAGGCAGTTTGCAACTTATAACTAACATGAGATAGGCAGATTGTTCAGAAACCAAAGAACGTTTTTTTGCGTTTTTCACAAAACATCGAAATATGACATAGGCAATTGTCTTATGAGCGTGACGATAAGGTACACACAAACAAATCAGATTCGTGGAGGAGTGTTTACTGGATGTACGATTAGTGCATAGCATTACATTGTTTTTCTGTTTTACCTTTTCATTCATTACATAATACAGGGTAGTGGTCAAGCGAGTTGTGATTGCAGGCAAACGTGTCATTTTTACATGCCACAACAATCGTAGAAATGCATATTTTTCAGCCAGGTAAAGACAGTTGTGGAGTAAATTCATCTCTCCGCATGACAATTTAATTAGACATATTCGCAAAAGCGATACATAATCACAATAATGAACATAGATCACTTAGATAGTGTGAAAAAGTGTTTGGGAAAAGCTCCTTCGCACGGAATCGACGTAATGATTTCTTTTAAAACCAGGTGCTATTTGTGACCAAGTGTTTTTTCTACCCGAACATGCTAACTTGAAAGGTACCACCCTTCTCGCGTACACGGTCATTGTGATTAAAAGACAGATATTTATCAGGCTTATATTATAGATATATATGGAATGAGATCATTCGTTTACTTGGACACATATCACAACTTGATTCAATAGCATCGATGTTTTCTGTGTCGAGTGTGACTTCTAAAAAGGTGTATTTAGCAGATTGACACAGGTGCCATCTGCAAAATGACTTTTCTACAATAAAGTGCATTGGAACCAATCAGACTGTTGATTTCAGACACGTTTTTTAAGTTCAAGGATGTTAAATCCCGTGAACAAGCCAGAAGAGATCAGCGGTGGTAAACAAAATTGCTCATACGAGGAAAGGAATATGTTAACGTCATGCTCACTCAAAGCGAGTTTTCAGACAGACAGACAGACAGACAGACAGAAAGACAGACATAATTACAGACAGAGGGACAGAAAGGGACAGACAGAAAAACAGACAGAGGGAGGGAGACACACACACACTTAAACCCACCCACGCACACACACACGCACGCACGCGCATACAAACACAACACTGACACACACGCACGAGCATACACACACGCACGGACACAAATACACACACAACACAAACGCACGCGCATACACACACGCACGCAAGCACGCACGCACGCGCATACACACCCGCACGCAAGCACGTACAAACACACACACACACACACCAACACACACACACACATACACACACACACACACACAAAACACACACACACACACACACACACACACTTACACTAACAATAACAGTTTTACTACAATCCAAGCCTTGTCCTGAAACACTTGAGGTAACCAGTGCAAAGCGGCATTGTGATTCAATTTCCTTCTTTTGTTGAATGAGTCACCTCTCATATAATTATATTTATCAGTGGTAAAACCAAACTTATGACACGAGAATATTTCGCTTTCATCGTTTGGCTACTTGGGGTGTTGTTGTGTTTTTGTTTTTTTGAACGTGGTCTGTGTAGTACGTATCTTAGTACACTCTTTTACTGCAAGTTATGTTCCTTTTATGGTCAAACGCGTCTTTTTTTTAATCTCCATATAAGGTAAAAGGTGGTGTAAAGCTGTGGAAAACCTCAGGAAACCATTGTGTAAATATCTGAGCATGCGCTTTGAAGAGCTAAAACGTTGTGTAAATATCTGAGCATGCGCACTCGTGGTCAAAAACTCGTCAAAATTCACTGTACGTCTAATTTTAGCTGCGCACGAATCTTCAAACGCTTGGCTTGGACACAACAATGGCACTCCAAGGAAAAAGAGATTTTTTCACCGGTTCGAAACAAAATCTCCAGTCTAATAACATTGGAATAATTTCATACCACCTATATTTATCATCATGGATCTGGAAAAAGGATATTGCTTAATTTGCGTCCACTTACTAAAATGCACCTAAGAAATGAAACCTTAAAAGCTGTGACATTTCTGTTGGATGCAGAGTGTTTCTGCTTGTGAGACCTAAAAACGACAAGCAATAGTGATTAAAGTGTACTAAAGAAATTACACAATGTTCTATTGTAACTCACGTTAGGAATCCCTCGCGACTTTGTTTGTTTAGTGGGGCACAGGGGTCTCGGCAAGCCTCGACCCCCTCAGTGACCCACTAGTCAAAGAAATTCGCAAGGGATTCCCAACGTAAGTTACAATAGAACATTGTGTAATCTCTATTTCCACTCTGTCTTTGTCTTGCAGTCAGTCGTTCTAATGTTGGATGTTTCTTTCTCTTTTGGTGTAATAAAACAAAGCAAACATTTAATCGAGCAGAAAGAAGCAAACCTACTATTTGCTTAGGCAACACGCAGTGTTTTGTGTGGCCGCAATATGCTGTGAAACCCCCCTCCAAATTCGCTCAAATTGCCCACAAAGAAAAACAAGTTCGGCTTGAGCCTTATAATAATGTCACCACACAAGAAGAATTTCTTAAAGTCTGAACGTTCAGTTGTTGAAATTCTAACTCCATGTGGCAACGCATTGTTTTGTTTGCGAATTCGTCCTACTTGTTTTCCCCAGACAGCCGGTGAAAGCTTGCACACGTTTTCCACATGATGAATTCGAGTATACCATTATTCGCATGGGGTAGGTCTGTGGGCGTTATTAGTGATTACTAGCACACACAAATCAAAAAAAGGAAATCTGGGAACAGGATCCGAACTCTAAGGAAGAATAATTCGCAGATAGCAACCGTTCTCCTCTTTACATTGATTCATATAATTAGCATAATGACGAAACAAGTTCGTGTTTATCATTGCCGGTGTTTCTAATTTACACCACACCCATTGTCCCTTGGACTTCTTAAGATTCAATTTAACATAAAACCTGTTCATTATGGCGTATTCACTACTAAATCTGTAAGATATAAACCACAAAATCAAACTATTTACCTTGCAGACCTGGCAGCCATTGTGACGGGTTTCGGTAATATGGGGTGACTTTAGACCAATCGGAGTTGGTTCCATTGGTTGATAATCGATTTTTGAATGTATTGTCTTTGTTTCTTCTTTTTTATAACATTTTATTTATTTATTTATTTATACATTTATTAACTTATTTACTTATTTCTCAGCTTATGTAGGCATTGCAGATATTTGGTGCGGTATGTGAGTTTTGAAATGCATGTCCGGCGTTTGACGATTTATCAATGAAAACGTTGGAATAATAATCTAAACAACGAAGTGACTGTGGTCAGATGAACAAAGTTAAAAAAAGAAGAAAGATAACGTCTGCTGCACTGGAATTTATTACATAGAATATATCCAACCAATATTTTTTAAAAGAAAGCATGACATGCTCACACACGCTCGCAAACATTAATGCATTTAAAATAGTCGCTGCTGCTTTCAGCTGATTCTTTGGGAACTCGGATATTGCATAATATGGCATAACATCAGTGGTTATGTTATAAAACATAACACAACTACTGGACCAATCTTCATGAACTTTCACATGAGAGTTTCTGGGTATGATATATCCCCCGATGGTTTTTGTCATTTTTCGATAAATATCTCTGATTACGTCATATCCGGCTGTTTGTGAAAGTTGAGGCACCACTGCCACGCCCTCATTTTTCAATCAAATTGATTGAAATGTTGATCAAGCAATTAATCTACGACAAAGTGCGGACTATGGCATTGAATTTCAGCTTGGGAGCTTACAAATCAGTTGATTAGTTTGCTTATTAAAATTGTATTTAAAATCGAATTTTCACACCAGTTTTTAAAAATGATTGCAGCGTATTCCTTAATTTCTCCTGAATTCAAAATTATATACATGTTCATATTTACTCTAAAAATGTGGTCAAACATAATGGAAATAGGTTAAGTAAGTACTACGTTCGCAAGCTAAGGGCGGAGACGAGCGTGACCCGTCTCGGTCTTTGGGTGTGGTTAGTCGAGACTATGTTAATATAGTCTCGGCGATTACTGTTTTTTGGTGTTAATCTTTTACTTTGATGCCGACAGCTTGACCAAATGTTTGTATATCGCTTCCCGCGACTTTTTTTTTACATTTTTTTTTTACCTTGTACATTACGTTTTTGTCGAGTCGATATTTAGGGTACCCTTACGTGAGCGTCGGACATGTAACCCAAATGAAAAAAAACCCAAAGCTCCGAAAAGTGTAACAGATTGCCAATTAACGTGCCTTTAGTGGCATACGAAGTTTGAATGAAATCACAGGAATTACTGTTTTGATAAGGGAACAAAATTGTCACAATATGTTTTTGCTGAGTTCACATGAATACGTAATGTGAGCGTCAGCTGCTTGTAGAGTGAAACACATGCAATCCTACTGAATTCACTGAGAACTTGTGCATGAAGAATAAAAACAGCTTTAAAATTACCTTGAAGTAAACTGGCGTAATGTACTAAGGGAGACAACACATTTGCCGAGACACGAATCCGTCTATGGTTATTTACTCATGTTCTTCTCAAGTGAGAAACTTTGTAGCTTTGTTTTCTCCATAATCCATTCAAACATTGATTTGTTATCAGCCTATACATTCAGCGATATTGAATGCACAAAACCAAGGTTGACCGACGCTTGCTTTTCTTCTTTCTAGTTCGTCCTAAAATCTTCTGATTCTCTTCAGGAACCACCACATACAACAATTTCATAGTACTCCTTTACCTAAATGACGGCGATGCACAAACAAATCTGAACAAAAAGGAAATCTGTAAGTATCCAACACTGGAAACTGGAGAAGATCCTCACACCATCACGTCATCTTGTTTAATTGAGCAACAAAAAAAAAAAAAAAAAAAAAGATATAACCCCAAGAGAACATAAGCTAAGCTCAATAATCAACTGTACAATACGAATGAACTATCACTGAACATTTAGCTGCTTTCATCCTTGACAATATCACAAGTCACGAGCATGTAATTAGAAAATGCACACGTTCCACGACATACACACTGAAAACAAGAATAATAAGACAGAATAACTTATATTTGCGTGTTCACATCCAATACACGTTTAGTCACAAAGAAAACTTCATCTTGTATATCATTTCCGTCTGAAGGCCAAGACCGTTAGAAACGTCTGGAAGTCTTTTTATAAAATCATTTATGACATAATCTTACTCCGCTCACCCATCCACATACATAATCAAATTCTCAGACGACACCACCATTGAAGGCCTGATTTCTGACTCCAATGAGGACGCATACCGGGGGGAGGTTCAAAGAGTGGTTGAGTGGTGCTCTGAAAATGATCTCGAGCTAAACGTTCTTAAAACAAAAGAAGTCGTTATCGACCCTCGACGAAAGAAAGACCCCATCTTGCCCCTTGAAATAAATGGGGAAGCTGTAGAACAGGTCTCTTCATTCAAATTTCTCGGCACACTGATCTCTGAAGACCTGAAATGGGACGGGAACACCACGTCCATCATTAAGAAGTGCCAGCAGCGGCTGCACTTCCTGAGACAGTTGCGCAAGTTCCGTATGTCACAGCAAATCATGGCGCAGTTCTATCGCGCAGTCGTTGAGAGCACCCTGTGTTTTTCTATCACGGTCTGGTATGGCAGCACCACTGAGAAAGAGAAACAGCTACTGGAGAGCATTGTGCGGACAGCCTCCAAAATCGCGGGCTGTGACTTCCCTTCCGTTGCCTCTATCTTTGAGTTGCGCTCAGGTCGAAAAGCAGGAAAGATTGTTCGCGACCCCTCCCACCCGGCAAACCACTTCTTCGAGCCTCTTCCATCTGGTAGGCGCTACAGAGCTTTGAAAGCCAGAACTAGTCGCTTTCGCTCTAGCTTCATCCCCCATGCTGTACTGACAACTCCTGTAGTGAAGACGTTGTAATATACTGTAGTTATAGGATTGGGGGGGGGGGGGGGTTCTTCTGTTACTTAGTCCTTTCACTGCATTCCATTACTGTTCTCATAACTTGTGATAGTGGAAATATGTGCAATGTGGAATGGTCCTTATTTTTTAGGTGCTGGAGTAGTTCTGTGATGGTAGTAGTTTTGTGCAATGCGACTCTAGGTTCAGGTACTTGAGTAGATCTGTGATAGTCTGTTAATACTGTTGTTTTAAACTGTCTAACTGGCTAGATCATGATTATATAATTTTATGTGATGATCTGACTAAATGATAATGATTACGTGTACTACTTACTTTTAAATGGATTATAAATTTTAGGTATTGTTCTAGTATTCACTAATGTTGTATTGATATTACTGGCACCCCTTTTAAACTGATATGGTTTTTACCTTTACAAGGCGACGATGTGAATTTGTGATGTAGATATGTGGCTGGTTATGTGTGAGTATGTAAATAATTGTGTGTGTGTGTGTGTGTGTGTGTGTGTGTGTGTGTGTGTGTGTGTGTGTGTGTGTGAGTTGTGTCTGTGTGTGCATGACAGTGTAATGTACGTTTATTATCATTCTAGTGCCCTTTATGGCTATGTGACCAATCAGGACTGATTCTAGGTGACCTGTTAAATGTTATAACGGTCAAGGCGGGACCCTTTTTGTATAACGCATTAAAAATCACCACGACAAAATAAAAATTAATATAAAAAACATCAGGGTGAATTGTTCTACTGAATGTCCCTTTTTGAAATTTTTCCCATGCAATTTACTGTGTAAAATGTGCTAAAAAGCAAATTCTGTCGGTGGGAGGGAAATAGAAGGGCAAGCAAGTTTAATACTGAGTAAAGGGAAGCAACTCGTTTTGGTGCTGTCAGTAGCAGACTACACCTATGTGCTTTTGGCAACATGGCAAACAAACGACATGTCGAGTACTCAACTGAAGAACTGGAGGCAAAAAAGATGTTGCTGACACCAGCAGCTACAAAGGTAATTTACATTTGATTTGCTCATTTAGTGATATCACTGATAAAGCTTAATAATGAATGTTATCATAATATCAATAGCAGTAATGGTACCAATGCTGAGTGACGTGCAGTCAAGTAACAAACCTTCAAATGAATCCCCCATGAATGTAATTAACAAATTTTAAAATGAATAATAACAAGAGATTTATCAATACAAAATATAGTGTTTTTGGCTAGGGATTTGGAAACACAGGCTGGAAGTGAAAAATGATTCAAGAACAAAAACAAAGAGCCTAGAGCTATGATAAAGATGCCTTCTTGAGTTCCAGCTCTACACAAATTTACATTAACAAATGTAATAAACCCACCCATGGTATGGATAACTAAACTTTCACAACAATTAATGAACACAGATCGCAAACATTAAACACAACACCATGCATGCATAGCTCTCACTTAATGTGTGCAAGCAACCCCTGCGAATAAAAAAAATTGTCTGTCAAGTAGTAAACAATACTTAAAAATGAAATTAAAGGCTATTTTTGTTCTTTCTGTTTTAGAGAGCCAACCTTAAACGCTGCAAAGAGTCTGCGAGATTTCCTGAGACAAAAACGACAAGCAGTCAACTTTGAAGAGTGTTTACCCCTGAGCAACTCAACGAGGTTCTTGGGCATTTGTACATGGGCGTGCGCACAGAGAAAAACGAGTTGGACAGAGGATAGTCACTGCAAGCACTGAGGTACGGACTAAACAGATATCTTTCATATCCTCCCCACAACAAACCATTCAACATAATGACTGGCAGCCAGTTTCATTCTAGCAATGAACTATTCAAAGTTGCCATGCAGGAACTAAAAGCGGAAGAGAAAGCAGACGTCAAACACACACCTGTCATCAATCAAGAAGATCTCAAAACCCTATATGCATCAAAATTCATGTCTCCCAACACCCCCACTTTTGAACAAGGTTCAGTTTGATGTCCGGTTTTATTTTTTTAGACGGGGCCTGGAAAACTTTGAAAAAATGACGAAAGACACGTTCGAAGTGAAGATAGATCAAACAACAGGGAAACAATATGTAATCAAGCGGCTTGATGAACTCACCAAGAATCACAGAGCTGAAGATGAAGAACTTGTGACTGGAGTCATGCCAGAGACTGGGGACAGCAGTTGTCCAGTGTACAGCTACAACAAGTACCTCTCACTGCTAAATCCAAAGTGTGAGCGTCTTTGGCAATTCCCTGTCAACACGTTCCATGGAGATGACGAAACATGGTATGACAACAGACCCATGGGCGTCCATACTATGAAGAAATTCATGGCAAAGCTGAGTGAGCTGTGTCAATTGTCGCAGATCTACACAAACCACAGCGTGCGAGCGACGGGTGCAACACTACTCGCAGACAAGAACTTCAGTCCAATTGACATTATCAGTGTCACCGGTCACAAAACTGTTAACTCCCTCCAACCGTACCAAAAAACATCCACCGCCAAAAAACTAGAGATGGCAGCTGCCATGTCGTCCCAGCTCACAGAGAATAGGCAGTTGGCACTGCTCCCAAGTCATACTTCGCTGGGAGAACGAGCCGGAACTTCGACGGGATGCAGAATCGAACGTGGTCGTCTCGTTGCATCGGCGACTGTCACAAGCCAGCAGACGATCCGACAGGACGTGGAACTCAGCAACGACGAGGTAGCAGCTCTTTTCGACCCGGAATACGAACCTGCCATGCCTCCAACGAGACCAAATCCGCCAATGTTCCATCACTGTGACCTCTCGCATGCAACGATCAACATTCAATTCCACTGACATTTAACCGCATTCAACTGCGCATGCGCAACACAAATGTGCAACATTTGAGATGGCTCTTCCAAGAACTGTACGTTCCAAATTTGGACTTTCGGTTTCGAGTCTGTGTTCTGTTTTTGTTTTGTTGTTGAGTGTTTTTATGATACTATGCACAGAAAAGAAGGGACACGTTGTGAATTAAACTTTTTGGGAAAGATTACTTGTTAAAAACTGAAAGTGTGCTGGATGTTTGTTTTGTTTGCTCTGTTTACCTTGTAACCAACCAAGCCAAAATGGCGACACTTTACTTGCAGGGTCGCTTCGGGTATTATGTTTGTTACCACGCACGGATAATAAAACCGTTATTTCTAATATGCTGCCTGTTAGCAAATGATAACAAGACATGTCTCGAAAACGCTATCAAAATTCGCCTAAAGGCTCATTTTGATATCTTTTTTCTCGACATGTCTTGTTATCATTTGCTAACAGGCAGCATATTAGAAATAACTCATAATGTATGCATGCATGGTGATGTGTGTCTGCATATGTGTCTGGTTGGTTTTTATTTTATTTTTACCGTGCCGTGCCAAGATGAAATCCTTTTGCAAAATTGGTGAATAAATATTTTGTATCTTTGTTGTATCTTTGTAAACAACGTTATCAATAACTGCCTTCTTCGGTGTATAACTTTCGTCTCTTTTATGTGGCGAGATACGACCCCCTCCCCAACACGCACGGGCACACAGACACACACACAGACACACACACACACACACACACACACACACACACACACACACATCACGTGCGCGAAACAAACGCTGTTGTTTATGACATGATGTGGTACGATTTGTACGTTTTAGGTTTGCAGACACATTTGCCAAAATGATCAGCGTAAGCTCTTTTCGATTAAATTTGGTTCAGGTGCCTGAAACAATGTTCACCGTCACCGCTCTTGGTTCACCATGCGTCGACAACACAAAACGGCTCCTGCACACCCCTCCCTGTTCCATTTTCGATCGTGAGGCCAACAAACTCACCGTAATATGTCTTAAACGAATGTATCGCGCTGCGTGCAACACATGTGTGACTCGCATGCGGGGTGGGGTGGGGGGTGGGGGTGTGGGTGGGGTGGAGGGCACAAATGTCTGCTGAGCTAGAAGTTGTGAATGAATGTCGCGCGCGCGCAGATTTCATGTGGCGTTTTATCTTATGAATATTCATGAATCAAAGGTTGTTGATAGTATGACGGCTGGTTTCTGTCTAAAGTGCTAAACAAAACGATATATATATATATATCCCATGAGCTGCTTCTTTGTCTCTGTAATACCACCATGGGTATATATGTTGTATTTTTCGGCTTCAATAAATACATAATGGGTGGGTGGCCGAGTGGTAACGCACTTGCGCTCGGAAGCGAGAGGTTGCGTGTTCAGGCCTGGGTCAGGCCGCAATTTTCTCCCCCCTTTTCCTAACCAAGGTGGTGAGTTCAAGTGCTAGTCTTTCGGATGAGACGAAAAACCGAGGTCCCTTCGTGTACACTACATTGGGGTGTGCACGTTAAAGATCTCACGATTGACAAAAGGGTCTTTCCTGGCAAAATTGTATAGGCATAGATAAAAATGTCCATCAAATACCCGTGGGATTTGGAATAAAGTAAACAAATTCCATCTCACACTGCATTAAGTCTCAGGAAACATGAATACACGCATGCAGGAAAAAAAATATGGGTAGCGCCGTATATATGGCAGCTCGCTTTCCCCGGGGAGAAAGCAGCCCGAATTTCCATGAGGGTAACCTCACTGGACTGTAAATCTTATCCAATCCAATCCAATCCAATCCAATCCAATCCAATCCAATCCAATCCAATCCAATCCATCCAATCCAATCCAATCCAATCCAATCCAATCCAATCCAATCCAATCCAATCCAATCCAATCCAATCCAATCCAATTCCGGTTTGGCCGAGGAACTATACTTCTGCCTACATTTGACACTGCACCGAACATGTTTCAGTGGATTGATGAAGAGCATTGCTCACATGGCTAAACAAAAGAAAACACAACATTCACAGAGGAAAAAACCATGATACGTATCTGTGGTATGCGATACAGTAAACAAAGCGTTTATCGAGGGTAACAGAATAAGCAATGTATACATGCAATTTATTTTACGAGGGTAACAGAATAAGCAATGTATACATGCTTTTTTTCATCCGGCCCTCGCCCATTGAGGGGTAACAAACAAGAAGAAATAGAAGATAAATTTAACTATAGTACAAATGACATATTTACCATAATTAACATGTCAAGCAACCAATAAGACATTTTAAGATGCATTGTGATTCTTTAGCAATGCTTGCAAATTATATATAACAGAGAAATATGTGTTTGTATAAAAAAAATCCTTCATGAATTATATATACTCATGTTTTTCAATATAATCAGAGAGTACAGTTATAATTTGCCAGTTATATTTTGCCAGCTGCTTGATAATATTTCTTATAAGTTTTGTAAAAGAAACAGCATGTAATATTCCTTGAATGATGTTTCATGAATTCGTAGTTTAATTATATTTGGAATGGCGTTCCACATAATTACTCCAGAATATGATAGACTCGACTTGTACAGGTCAATTCTTGGAGTTGGGGTAATTAATTTGTTACATTTTCTATAATGATTTATTTTGAAATTTGAGGCAATAAGTGTAGGTGCATTCCCTGACATAATTCTATATATCATCACACCTTTGTTATATGCAAATCTATCTTTGATAGGAAGAATTTGCAATCGTTTATAATCAGTCATGGAAAGAGATGTATTTTTTAAAATAATTAATTTAACAGCTCGTCTATGTAAACTGCTCAAGTGTTTCAAAGTGTTTGCACTTGCAGAGTCCCACACTGTGGAAGCATAGTCAATAGCTGACTGAATATGTGCCTGAAAAAAAAGTTTTCTTGTGCGAAGGTCTAGAAAGTGTTTGATTTATGATAACTGAAATTTTTTTGGATGTGTTTTTACAAAGTGTATCTACCTGTTTTGACCAAGACAGGTTATTGTCAATGGTTATTTCCAAGACTTTATGGCTATCAAATTCAGTAACATCTTGATTTCGTATTAGCAATGTCGGAAATCCAGATGTTAGATTTTGTCTTTTTTGAGAGAGAGAGAGAGAGAGAGAGAGAGAGAGAGAGAGAGAGAGAGAGAGAGAGAGAGACTCAGAGAGAGAGAGAGAGAGAGGGAGACTCAGAGAGAGAGAGAGAGAGAGAGAGAGAGAGAGAGAGAGAGAGAGAGATACACAGACACAGACACAGACACAGACAAAGAGAGACAGACAGAGACAGAGAAAGACAGTGAGAGAGAAATGGACGTGTTCATTGTTCACTCCGTTATGTACTTTAAGAAACGTCCCTTCCCGTTTGAAAGACAGTTATAGCGTCATAGATCCATATGCTGTGCACTAAGGACGATAGCCTATCCTTGCACTGGGATTCACTGTGCACAGCTGACATTTTGTGGTAATTAAATTACTTAAGAGACACACTCCCTCTATTGAAAACAATGTGAGTCACCGTCTCAGACATGGCCAGGCTGTTACATGAGATAAGACCATTGCTCCACTTGGTCACATACAAACAGTTGTGCTCTGTACACCGTTGATTTAAAAACAAAATTAATTAGGTTCATGCCACAAGTAGCTTTTTAAGAAATGAAATCTAGTTCATCACAGCAAGCAGTGAAGGTGTTGACTTTTGGTATGTGAACATGTGGAGGGATCGTCTTATCTCATGACAAGGTCTGGAGAGATCTGATAATTATGGCGAGCTGAATTTCGTTCACGAGAAGGAGTGTGCCTTTAACAAAGTCTAGTTGTCACCACAATTCAGGCTAAACACGAAAACAGTTAGGCTGTAGGATTCAGATATGTGTCAAAGTGAACGAATACATTCCCCAATGAGCCTGGACAGAGCTATGATGACCTACATAATGGTCAGCACGGGAAGTAAATGTATAAATTGAAGCAACACGATTGTACTTCAACACAGAAATCAACGTCATTTAAAACTAAGCAGGGCTGTCAACTGAATTCACTTTGTGATATAGTGCAATATACAACCGTGGACGCATCGCACGGTCTACTGACGTTTGCACGGTATCTGAGGCACATTGTTCTGGAACATTACCAGCATAGAAAAGAAGAAAACAATGATGTTAACGTGCATGCAAGAGAGAAACGCAACAGCGTGGGAATATGTGTTTTGTGTCCATGGTTGCCAAAATTAACGAACATGCAAGTTGTAAAGATAACTGATGTGATTATTATTTCTTTTGGAGTTAAACATACTTTTAAAATAGCGATAAGAAGCGTTTATGTCCAGTTTTTTTTCTTCTCCGATCTAATGTTATATGTGTAAGAAGTATAACTAAACTGCATTACTAACCTTTGATAAAGTGAAGCCAATGCGAGAATGATTACGCGTTTGTTTTGAACTCTACTATATCCCGCTCAAAAGAGCCAATCAGATTAGATGCCCATATAAGGACTTCCGTTGAGCTGAACTATAGTGTGTGTGAAATTAAACCTTCTTTTCCCTTTACAGGCACATTAAGCATCCCGTAAATCATCACAGATACTGTCAGGCTTTTTCACACAGTTCAAACACCCTTCCATTTGAACGCTCACCAAACGGGAACATCCTAGGTGCCCTATGTAAAGAGCGAGCAATTTTTTAAATAATTTATTTTTGTGTGGTTTATCTTACTGCAACATGGATACACGCTGAGTAAACTCCAAAGTTAAAATTCGGTGAAGGTTTATCATGTTTATCATGACATTCCATACTTGTAATGTTAAACATATATGTCATGCTCCATGTAAGAGAAGACTTTGGTCATCTGCGGTAAAACAAAATCCTACCTTCAAGGTAGTTTCAACCTACACGCGCACTGCCAATACTCGGAAGCGTCGCAAAGCACCCACAGTAACGATATATAGCATAATCACCTGTGCACACAATCCCCATGCCTTCAGTTGCCTTCAAGCTGGTACATCCATTTTGAATTCGTGCACGGAAGTTTACCGCAGAGTTTATGCAATTGCAAGATTGTTTGCTTCAAAACGAACGCGTCCTCTGGATAATTCTTTTAACATTGTACAACATACAGCACGACGAGATCAGGCCGCGAAATCCACACAACGCAGCCATGTTTGTCACATGTCAAACCGCTGAAACTAAAATCACCGCAATGTTTTGGTGCAAGCGTCGCAGCGCGCGAAAGCAGATCTCTATGGAAAGCCGTTTGGCTCATAACTATTACAGCTGTAATTTAAAATAAATACACCTGTATTTAATAATAAATACACCTGTATTTATTTCTTAAACGTATACAATAAGTATAGATTATTAATTACAGGTGTATTTTTTTTTATTAATTACAGGTGTATTTTTTATTAAATACAGCTGTATTTAAAAATAATTACAGGTGTATTTATTTTTAAATACAGGTGTATTTATTTTTAAATACAGGTGTATTTTTTATTAAATACAGGTGTATTTTAATTAAATACAGGTGTATTTATTATTATATACAGGTGTAATTAATAATAAATACACCTGTATTTAAAAATAAATACACCTGTATTTAAAAATAAATACACCTGTATTTAAAAATAAATACACCTGTAGTAAATGGACTATATAAAATCTTATCTCTTATCTTATCTTATCTTAAATCCAGACCTCAGTAGGGTGGATGGGAAAACCGGGGAACACCCGGAGGAAAACCCCACGCGGAACAAAATAGGAGAAAGAGAAATTCTGAATTTTGGGACGTCCACAGTCTATTTGTTTTTAGATTACTGCCAGGTACCAAAAACATGCTTTTTTTTTTTACCAATGACTCGGAAGATAAATGACTTTTGACCCGATCTGCCGCCCAAGAGGCGACCCGAGAGGCGGTCAGTAATAGTGGTATTCTGTGATGGATCCTTGAAGTGATTATACCCACGATTACTAAGCTCAAACTGTCACGTATATTTTACATATTGGGACTACCTTTATTGTTAAAGGTGGTCATCTCAATAATCTATAACTTAAGTCAATTTTTAAAGGCTTCAATTGTCTGAAAATGTCCCCCTGCTCAAGTTGATACCTAAGCTTTCTATAGGCGTTATGGTAATTGCATATACCTTGTTTAAACAATTGAAAATAGCGAACTCAGAAAATAAAGACATGATCTTTCTATACGGTCTGCAACCTCATACAACAAGCGTACATAATACATTTATCAGACTGGTTATAATTTCTGACTGTTACAGTTTACATTACTTCTGAATAAAACGAGAGAGAGAGAGAAAGAGAGAGAGAGAGAGAGAGAGAGAGAGAGAGAGAGAGAGAGAGAGAGAGAGAGAGAGAGAGAGAGAGAGAGAATTGAATTGAATTGAATTGAAATTTATTTTACGAGGGTAACAGAATAAGCAATGTATACATGCTTTTTTTCATCCGGCCCTCGCCCATTGAGGGGTAACAAACAAGAAGAAATAGAAGATAAGTTTAACTATAGTACAAATGACATATTTACATAATTAACATGTCAAGTAACCAATAAGACATTTTAAGATGTATTGTGATTCTTTAGCAATGCTTGAAAATTATATATAACAGAGAAATATTTGTTTGTATAAAAAAAATATCCTTCATGCATTATGTATATGATCATGTTTTTCAATATAATCAGAGAGTACAGTTATATTTTGCCAGCTGCTTGATAATATTTCTTATAAGTTTTGTAAAAGAAACAGCATGTAATATTCCTTGAATGATGTTTCATGAATTCGTAATTTAATTATATTAGGAATGGCGTTCCAGAATATGATAAACTCGACTTCTACAGGTCAATTCTTGGAGTTTGGGTAATTAATTTGTTACATTTTCTATAATGATTTATTTTGAAATTTGAGACAATAAGTGTAGGTGCATTCCCTGACATAATTCTATACATCATCACACATTTGTTATATGCAAATCTATCTTTGATAGGAAGAATTTGCAATCGTTTATAATCAGTCATGGAAAGAGATGTATTTTTTAAAATAATTAATTTAACAGCTCGTCTATGTAAACTGCCCAAGTGTTTCAAAGTGTTTGCACTTGCAGAGTCCCACACTGTGGAAGCATAGTCAATAGCTGACTGAATATGTGCCTGAAAAAATAGTTTTCTTGTGCGAAGGTCTAGAAAGTGTTTGATTTTTGATAACTGAAATGTGTTTTTACAAAGTGTATCTACCTGTTTTGACCAAGACAGGTTATTGTCAATGGTTATTTACAAGACTTTATGGCTATCAACTTCAGTAACATCTTGATTTCGTATTAGCAATGTCGGAAAAGAAAAGAGAGAGAGAGAGAGAGAGAGAGAGAGAGAGAGAGAGAGAGAGAGAGACTCAGAGAGAGAGAGAGAGAGAGAGAGACTCAGAGAGAGAGAGAGAGAGACTCAGAGAGAGAGAGAGAGAGAGAGAGAGAGAGAGAGAGAGAGAGAGAGAGAGACAGACACAGACACAGACACAGAGAAAGACAGAAATACAGAGAGAGAGAGAGAGAAAGACAGTGAGAGAGAAATGGACGTGTTCATTGTTCACTCCGTTATGTACTTTAAGAAACGTCCCTTCCCGTTTGAAAGACAGTTATAGCGTCATAGATCCATATGCTGTGCACTAAGGACGATAGCCTATCCTTGCACTGGGATTCACTGTGCACAGCTGACATTTTGTGGTAATTAAATTACTTAAGAGACACACTCCCTCTATTGAAAACAATGTGAGTCACCGTCTCAGACATGGCCAGGCTGTTACATGAGATAAGACCATTGCTCCACTTGGTCACATACAAACAGTTGTGCTCTGTACACCGTTGATTTAAAAACAAAATTAATTAGGTTCATGCCACAAGTAGCTTTTTAAGAAATGAAATCTAGCTCATCACAGCAAGCAGTGAAGGTGTTGACTTTTGGTATGTGAACATGTGGAGGGATCGTCTTATCTCATGACAAGGTCTGGAGAGATCTGATAATTATGGCGAGCTGAATTTCGTTCACGAGAAGGAGTGTGCCTTTAACAAAGTCTAGTTGTCACCACAATTCAGGCTAAACACGAAAACAGTTAGGCTGTAGGATTCAGATATGTGTCAAAGTGAAAGAATACATTCCCCAATGAGCCTGGACAGAGCTATGATGACCTACATAATGGTCAGCACGGGAAGTAAATGTATAAATTGAAGCAACACGATTGTACTTCAACACAGAAATCAACGTCATTTAAAACTAAGCAGGGCTGTCAACTGAATTCACTTTGTGATATAGTGCAATATACAACCGTGGACGCATCGCACGGTCTACTGACGTTTGCACGGTATCTGAGTTTACCTTTCTGGTACACATCGCAAACAGACATTACAAAAATAACATAAACAAATAAACCAAAGTGGATACATCCATTGGGACGTAGCACGGACTTATGAATACATATTTGACACCGCCTTTAAACCCAAAACTCAAACCGTTTAGATCGTATCATACGAGGGGCACTCATTATGTTTTGCAACCTGGGTTTTTTACAACACTTACAGCCAATCTGTCTACTCCAGTTTTTGGAAGAATCCCTCCTCAGCGTGTACTCATTGCACCATCCTCTTAAACCAGCTGTCCATGACACCCCAACACGTTGACTGGGGTAGTCGAAATTAACGCCCTCGGGAATGCTCGGGCATCTTTGGTGTTCTGGAACTGCTTTCCCTTCAACTGCCTCTAAACAGGAAGGGAACATAGGTAGGTGACAAGCTGAACATCATTGGCGGCTAGAAAGTCAAGAGTTACAGCTGATATGTGCGTGCTGGATTTTTTCGTGATGGAGCAGTAGACCATGGACACCCGGTCGGGAACGTCGTGTGCAACATATCAGAAAGAAGTTAAGCAAGCAGTGGCTGACATACCAGTCAGCGGTTATCGGTTGTCTTTCCTGAAGTGATATGGTGGCAACGTGACCGGATTTTGCAAAGAAATGCACTATCATTTGTTTCTTTTGAATTTTACAGGTGGGTTCTCATCTCGGAAGACCCAAACCGCCAACTGTTGCTTAATTTCTGGGTCCTATTGGTTTTCCCATATTTGGTCTTCTGTTCATATGTCCTAAACCCGAGGAAACCTTCTTCCGTCAAATGTTGATAGAATATGGGTGCACCAGTCCACCCTACCCCGCTTTTTCTCTTCACTAAGGTTATGGGGCACCCAACGGTCACAACGTTTCCTTACGTGGCAACAGCCGTGAAAACTACAAGTGACACTTCCCGATTAAATCTTCATTCTATCATGTATTTCAGCGTATATCATTTTTGGGTCCTTCTCAATCAGGGACTCTACCCTAGAGATTTCTGGGGTAACGATTGTTGCCATTCGACCACAACGGTCAACGTTTTTTAACGTCCACGCGCCAGTAATGAACTGTCTGAACCACCTGAAAACAGTGGCTTTCGGTGGAGATTGATTTCCAAAACAGTATTTTAAACTTAAAAAGCACTCTTGAAAAGAGTTTCCTTGGCAGTAGCCATCATACATCATAGCTCGAAAATCTCTTTGCGAAAGGTCAACACTGCTGGCTAGGAGACCCATCACTCTTACTGGACATTTTATCGCACTGAATGAAAACGGTTGCACGGAATCAAGTAATGTTTGTTGTCACAAGTCTTCCAAAAACTGGTCTTTGATGTAAAGAAAAAGGCAAAGTAGTGACTTCATTAGTTTGCCCAGATTGCAAAATATAATGAGTCCCCCTCGTATATATATATCACGCACTTCTTTATTTCTCCAAAGTGTTGGCTCTGCAACTGTGCATAACAAGTGTTTATGACTTACACTGTTCACCCAGTTATCTAAATCCTACTTGTTCAATCAATCAATCAATCAATATGAGGCTTATATCGCGCGTATTCCGTGGGTACAGTTCTAAGCGCAGGGATTTATTTATTTTTTTATTTTTATTTTATGCAATTTATATCGCGCACATATTCAAGGCGCAGGGATTTATTTATGCCGTGTGAGATGGAATTTTTTACACAATACATCACGCATTCACATCGGCCAGCAGATCGCAGCCATTTCGGCGCATATCCTACTTTTCACGGCCTATTATTCCAAGTCACACGGGTATTTTGGTGGACATTTTTATCTATGCCTATACAATTTTGCCAGGAAAGACCCTTTTGTCAATCGTGGGATCTTTAACGTGCACACCCCAATGTAGTGTACACGAAGGGACCTCGGTTTTTTGTCTCATCCGAAAGACTAGCACTTGAACCCACCACCTAGGTTAGAAAAGGGGGGAGAACATTGCTAACGCCCTGACCCAGGGTCGAACTCGAAACCTCTCGCTTCCGAGCGCAAGTGCGTTACCACTCGGCACCCAAACGTTCATATGGCATGATTAGATAGCTCAAGTTTGTCTACGTCAGAACTTACTTTTGAATTTGATTCGTGCGCCAAAGCAATACAAGAGGGTTGTAAACAAATTGTGGCTGCTCCCATGATGCACCACAAAAAGGGGCGGAGCCTTACCAAAAATAGTATCAGATGGGGCACGACGTAAACAAAATGCCAGGGAAGAAGCTCGGAACTCGGAAGTTAAAATTCAGTCTTTGCGTTAAATCGTGAACCTTCTGTTGCATTACATGAATTTTCTGTGCATATTGGTAGGAACAAAAAGAAGAAAGAATTTCAGAAGGGGCACTCCGGTGGTCTTTTTTTCAGACTGAGCGAGTTCAAAAGAGAAAATGTGTCTGCTTTTCCTTCTGGTATTCGTTACTACGACTGCAAACAACATGCCGCATTAACAAGTGCTCTAAAAAAGTAAGGGTCAACCCTGAATTTGGGATGCACGGTTCTACATGCAGATCAGTGACAAAACTCATGATTCTGGAGGGGGGAGAGGAAGTTTTGATGCAAATTTTCTCAGCTTAAAATGAAGACCTTATTTATAGAAAAATAAGTTTCATCATTGTTAAAAGGGTGTTATTGCTGCTGTTGTTTTCGTCATGTCAATGCGGCCAATTGTCAGAAATAGCATCACAGTGTGGCTGGAAAAACATAAACTGGTAAAAAGAGCACGTGTAGACTAACGAGGAAAAACTATATTAAAAAAATAGAAAACAGACGGAAAGCTACTATTCCAAAATTAAGAATTAAAAACAAGAATGGTAAGTTATAGAAACATACAATTTAGAACAAACAAACAGGCACAGTCACGGTACTTCGACCCAATGATCTTTACAGTGGACAGACCAACAAACACTTCTGATACAAATAATGAACGCATTCAAGAACATTTCCCACTTGGTTCTCAAGAACAATAGCCAGTCAACGTTGCTTTTATTAACTCTAAAATAAAAGAAGGAAACTATATAGAAGTCGATTATCGTGCACAATGGTATTATATCGCTAGTTGTGGTGGTCAAAACAACAAAGCACTGGTGGACCTGGTGCCAGACACATCTCTTACTGATTCTCAAAACGCCGCCGTTAATGATGAAATACAGTTTATACAGAGTATCATTTTGTAATAGGTCAAGCGTCCGGTATTTGCCTGTCTGTGTTGTTTCATAAACAGCTAGGTGTCTAGAAAATGATCAACAGCAAATAATTGAATGAAGAAAACAAATTCAATTAATGATAGCAAACAAAGAAACATCCGGCTGTGTGCTGTGATGAAGGAAAAATAGACCTTTGGATGAGTACAGTAACAGTGTGTTTTAATGAGTATTCTTTTGATGAGAGAAGTTATCTTTTGCACTTTCTCCAGTTAATTCTGATATGAATATTATTGTAAATTACGTTGATGGTTACAGGTAAAAGTCTAGAACAGTGTCCTAAATGAACTCCCCCCTCAACAGTTCGCCATGTAGTCATATTATTATGTCCCCAGAGCATGAAATAAGATTTACACTAGCAATCGAATATCAAACTCAAAATCAGTGTGTTTCCCTGCAACATTTTGCTTTTTGACTGCAACGCTTGGTACCTTGTCGCGTCAGCGCGCGTTCTCGAGTTAGGCACATTGTTCTGGAACATTACCAGCATAGAAAAGAAGAAAATGTTCACGTGCATGCAAGAGAGAAACGCAACAGCGTGCGAGTATGTGTTTTGTGTCCATGGTTGCCATAATTAACGAACATGCAAGTTGTAAAGATAACTGATGTGATTATTATTTCTTTTGGAGTTAAACATACTTTTAAATTAGCGATAAGAAGCATTTATGTCCAGTGTTTTGTTTTTTCTCCGATCTAATGTTATATGTGTAAGAAGTATAACTAAACTGCATTACTAACCTTTGATAAAGTGAAGCCATTGCGAGAATGATTACGCGTTTGTTTTGAACTCTACTTTACCGCTCAAAAGAGCCAATCAGATTAGATGCCCATATAAGGAAACCCTAGCCCATTTCAGGTCTCCTCTAGCAGCCGGCAGCCAGCTGTCTACATCCCCCCCCCCTCGCATTTTTATTTTTTATTTTCAAAGCCGGGTTTTCCCGTGTAACATGCCCCTAATGGCTTTGCCGTGAGGGCGTAAAACTTTCATTTTCTCTCGTGAAATTAAACCTTCTTTTCCCTTTAAAGGCACAGTAAGCCTCCCGTAAACCATCACAGATACTGTCAGGCTTTTTCACACAGTTCAAACACCCTTCCATTTGAACGCTCACCAGACGGGAACATCCTAGGTGCCCTACGTAAAGAGCGAGCAATTTTTAAATAATTTATTTTTGCGTGGTTTATCTTACTGCAACATGGATACACGCTGAGTAAACTCCAAAGTTAAAATTCGGTGAAGGTTTATCATGTTTATCATGACATTCCATACTTGTAATGTTAAACATATATGTCATGCTCCATGTAAGAGAAGACTTTGGTCATCTGCGGTAAAACAAAATCCTACCTTCAAGGTAGTTTCAACCTACACGCGCACTGCCAATATTCGGAAGCGTCGCAAAGCACCCACAGTAACGATATATAGCATAATCACCTGTGCACACAATCCCCATGCCTTCAGTTGCCTTCAAGCTGGTACATCCATTTTGAATTCGTGCACGGAAGTTTACCGCAGAGTTTATGCAATTGCAAGATTGTTTGCTTCAAAACGAACACGTCCTCTGGATAATTCTTTTAACATTGTACAACATACAGCACGACGAGATCAGGCCGCGAAATCCCCACAACGCAGCCATGTTTGTCACAGGCATGTCAAACCGCTGAAACTAAAATCACCGCAATGTTTTGGTGCAAGCGTCGCAGCGCGCGAAAGCAGATCTCGAGCCCCGCTCTAAGGCTGCTTAATATTCATAATATGACAGACCGGTGTAACACGAGAAAATTACTCCCACGAGATTTTTACTCTGGAGCAAACATTTCGTACGAAAATGTTACTCCCTTTACGAAAAAAGCACTCCCCCATTACACGAGAAAAATACTCCCCACGACAGGTGAGTTCCGAGTTAACATTTCGTACACAAATGTTACTCCCCTGACGAATAAAAAAACAATAAATTACTTCACCCTAACACGAGCAATTTACTTCCCATGCCAGGTGTACGAAATTTATACTCCCTTGTCCCCTGTTAGTCTTGGTGGTGGAAGTGGTGGAGGGAGGGTAGCGCGACATTCGTTTGTGCGAGATCACATATTGGCATTATCCCTTCGCCCGCATCCCATTTTCGCGTACGAGATTTTTACTTGAAGTAAACAAAATTGGGAGTAAACATTTTGTGGAGGGAGTAATTTTTTCGTGCCTTGGGGAGTTCTTTTCTCGTACGAAAAATGTACTCGGAGTAAGAATGTCGTACGAAATTTTTACTCCGGAGTAAATTTTTTGTGGAGTAAAAATTTCGTGTTACACCGGCAAAATGTTACGCCGTGTTTTAAGGTATGGCAGCCCACAGATTCGTAGAGGATATTTTACTGGCTCTACGATAAATGCATAGTATGTGATCGTTTTTATTTTTTACTTGTTCATAAATTGTGTTTCAGGGTAGGGGTCAAGCGAGTCGTGATTGCAGGCAAACGTGTTTCTTCAACATGCTACAAAAATCCTAAAAATGCATATTTTTTAACAAGGTAAAGACATTTTTGGAGAAAATTAATTTCTGAACAACACCATTTAATTAGAATTATTCGCCAAAGCGTTTAAGACTCCAAAAAAATAAGCAAAGTTCACTTAGTCAGTGTTAAAAAGGGTTGTTTGGCAAAAGTTCATTCGCACGGAATCGACGTGATGATTTCTTTAACACAACAGGTGCTATTTGTGGCCAAGTGTCTGGTCTACGCTATCAGTTTAACTAGAAACAAAAAAGTGCGTTTTGTTGAATTTTTATTTTTTAACATCGATCGATTAGCGATAGTGATTCGTATGAAAGTACCATGAAGCCAAACGCATACGTCCCCCCTCCCTTAACACATATTTACACACAAATGCACACACATACACAAACACATATACATACACACACACCGACACACACATTCATACATACAGATACACAAACAGACAGGTAAACGAACAAAGTCGCGATGTGCAGGAGCGCTACGCAGTGCTAAAATGGACGCCAACTGTGACTTTGATGATCGCTGTCCCAAACAGTTTGTCCGTCACTATTTTTCAAAAGTTATATACTGTTCACAAAAAGAAACGCATAGTTGCTACTTGCCAAATTTGTTTTATTTGTCGAAAAAATTAACAGAAAATCCAATATTTAGATTATTTGTTTGAAATTTGGTATGGACACAGTTGAATGCACACACAGTTCATTTGCATCTTCAAATCAATCAGTCAA
>NW_027128016.1:57500-61802 GCF_037325665.1 Littorina saxatilis
CTACACACATCTCCCTGCTTCACCCCAAATGTGCATTTTATACATTCAGTCAACTTAAATCCACATCTCACTCTCACCTTTACTGATTCATACATACTCTTTATACATTTGAGAAGTTTTCCCGTCACTCCATTTTTTAACAAAATAGGCCAAAGCAGGTTTCTATTTATAGAATCAAAAGCCTTTTCAAAGTCTATGAAAGCGACATACAGTTTTCGGTTAAGGGCAAATTGTTTCTGTACGAAAGCTAACAAAGTAAACATGTGATCAGTGGTTGTATAACATCTCTTAAATCCAGCCTGGTATTCACCAGTAATATTATGCAACTCCACCCATTCCTGTAAGAGAGAGAGAGAGAGAGAGAGAGAGAGAGAGAGAGAGAGAGAGAGAGAGAGAGAGAGAGAGAGAGAGAGAGAGAGAGAGAGAGAGAGAGAGAGAACGAACGAAAGAACGAATTGGTTAGAGTGAGATAGATATACAAACAAAAAAGAGAAGGTGGAGAGAGCAAGAAAGAGAGAGCAAGGGAACAAACAAATGGAGAGAGAGAGAGAGAGAGAGAGAGAGAGAGAGAGAGAGAGAGACAGAGAGAGAGAGAGAGAGTACACAATCAGCAGTTTGTCTAAATTATTACAATAATTGTACATATATTGATAGACGTTTGTTTCGAGACGCTGGTGACTAGGTATTTATCTTGATTTTATTTCGATCTCATAAATGTCACAGCATACTTAAAATACTCTGTCTGCTCAGAAAACTCACAGATCATCGGTTGATTCCACAAAAATAAATACATCGGTAACTCGCTGCATACACAGTATAATGCATAACAAGATTTCCATTGGAATCGTCTCACACAAATACCATTTAGATATAGTGAGAAAAACATAGCCAAAGAAGAAAATCAACAGAAACAATGAGAATGTCATACTTTAACAATTGCCTCTCATTCTCTCATATATGCACTCGGCCTCACACAAATGACCTTTTCCTGATAGTAGTAGACGACGGAGTAGTAGTAGACGACGGAGTAGTAGTAGACGTAGTAGTAGTAGTAATAGTAGTAGTAGTAGTAGTAGTTTCTGGATTCGCGTTATCGCCTAGGCCTCGAGGCCCATAATGTATTCCATTGTGTGATTGCATACAATTGGAGTTTTTTTTTTCTGGAGTCGTGAAATTTGACGAATCTTTCTAATAATTTTGTAAATTTTCCCAGGAGAGTTTTAAAACTGTTACTACTTGGTGCAAATTTGAACGTAAGTCGAAGTGTTTTATTTTATAGACGTATGATGTGCTATGCTTTCATTTGAGCACGCATGCTGAGAGAGACATCTGCTTCTGATGACCACCACTACTTCTGTGAATGCCGCACTTCGATCTGTTCACAGGACATCACTGACCATTGTGCACCTCGCCAACAACTTCGCCTTAATATGAAATTTCAGTGGGTTAGAAATTCTCACAAACAGTTCACGAGATCAAGGTAGTCGTCCAAGACAGGAAAAGCGGGATATAGAAAGCCCACGAAAAAGGTGAATTTGGACTTCATATACCAAGATCGTTGATTTCGATTGTTTTTTATTAGTTCCATTTTTTACTTTCTGTATTTTTATTATCTATCTATTTATGTATTACTTATTTCTATTAATGTATTTATTTTTTGTTGTTCTTCATTTTTATCATTCCTTGTTGGTCCCTTCAGTTTTATCCCGAACCTTTCAACCTCACAGTTTCAGTTTCCTGTAACCGTTAAATTCAACTAAAGCCATTTCTTGTGAACAGGAGAGAGGTCAGCAGCGAAGTCTTGTTCAAGGATTTTTCAGGATCAACACAATCATAGCCCTTGCTTTCTCAAGCTGGGAAGCATGAGTATTTTCTGATACCCGTAAAGGTTTGATGCCTTTCAGTTGTAGCAGTTCTGTTATCATATCCTTCAGGCTAGTCCTGAAGAGGCGTAACCGTGTGCCTGTTGGACATAAATATATTCTCAATTCATTGCAGCAGCCACTTGCGTATCAAGGAACTGGGGGTCTGGCAAGCTGCCTCCCCCCTCCTCCACCTTCACTGGAAAAGACAGGAGTGTCTTGCATCTACTCCACCGGGCGCTGGGCACAAAGACATCTCCATTGAACACGTCTCTGGGAAGAATCAGCATGAGCAGGATACATACAGCTACCCCAACACTGTGTATGATAGCACCATGGTCACCAACGATATGATGAGCAATATAACGAAGAGCACAGTCAAAACCGCTGCACACAGACAAAAGAAAAAGAACACACGCACGGACGCACACACGCACGCACGCACGTACGGACGCACGCACGCGCGCGCACACACACACACACACGCACACACACACACCCACACGCACACACACGTACACACACACCCACCCACCCACACACACACGCACACACACACACACACCCACCCACACACACACACACGCACACACACACACACACATACCCACACACACACACACACACACACACACACACACACACACCCACCCACACCCACACACACACACACACACACACACACGCACACACACACCACAGTATGTATGGGCCTGCCATTTAAATACAGGGTGACACAAAAAAAACAGAGCCCACCAAAAGTTTAATATTTTCTGAAATAATCAGCCGATTCTTTTATTTTTTCAGGTGAGCCAAGCTGAAATGATGTTCTAACAGTCCACCAAGTTTGAGCTTCAAGATGTCATGGACAACGGAGCATAAGACATTTATAGTCGAGGCCTATTTTCGGTCGAATTCTATCCAGACTGGTCAGCCGCAGATGTGGGATCGCTCTTACAGCTGCTGTTATTGCTGCCTTAAGATCAGGGATGGTCTGGGGGTTGTTGCCATATACCCTGTCCTTGAGGTACCCCCACAGATAAAAATCTGGGGGGTTCAAGTCCGGTGAATAGGGGGACCACTCTGGGTCACATCTGCGGCTGACCAGTCTGGATAGAATTCGACCGAAAATAGGCCTCGACTATAAATGTCTTATGCTCCGTTGTCCATGACATCTTGAAGCTCAAACTTGGTGGGCTGTTAGAACATCATTTCAGCTTGGCTCACCTGAAAAAATAAAAGAATCGGCTGATTATTTCAGAAAATATTAAACTTTTGGTGGGATAGATCTGTTTTTTTTGTGTCACCCTGTAGTTGAGTTACATGTACCTACACATGCCTCAAACAACAATAAAACATCGACAATAACAAAATAAATACACATAAAAAGAATGTAGGAATGAGGGGTAATTGTCCGAGTGGGGTAACTGTCCTTGTGGGGTAACTGTCCGAGTGGGGTAACTGTCCGAGTGGGGTAATTGTCTGAGTGGTGTAACTGTCCAAGTGGGGTGACTGTCCGAGTGGGGTGACTGTCCGAGTGGGGTGATTGTCCTTGTGGGGTAACTGTCCGAGTGGGGTGACTGTCCGAGTGGGGTAACTGTCCGAGTGGGGTAACTGTCCGAGTGGGGTAACTGTCCGAGTAAGGTATCTGTCCGAGTGGGGTATCTGTCCGAGTGGGGTAACTGTCCGAGTGGGGTAACTGTCCTTGTGGGGTAACTGTCCTTGTGGGGTAACTGTCCTTGTGGGGTAACCGTCCGAGTGGGATTATTATCTAGTGGCAGTTGCTTGGGGCAGTTCTCCGCGGGCCAATTGTTGTCTTGATTTATGTCAAAGTACACGCTTGTAAGTCAATTAACAATTAAAATACCTTTAAATAAGTTTTGATTTTATTCTTCTGAATCTGTAGCGTCAGACTGTTGAAAAGTTATTCGTGTTCTAAGAAAATGTAATATAAGAAGTGTTCTACCTATCAGTGTTTTGATTTTGAAGAAGTTCCTGAATCGTTGACGTATGCAGAGAGGCTGTTGTTCTCCCTGCCCTTCTTCTGCGTCCAAACGTCCAAGACATTACAATCAATAGAAGTAAATCACCTGCTTACATAGAATTGCTCCTTTCAAACACTTTTACGTACAACAACAAAATAAATCAGAACAACAACAAATGTAAAAAATGCGCGCACACACACACAATCACACAATCACACACACACACACACACACACACACACACACACACACACACACAATCACACACAAACTCATATATTACACATACACACACACACACAAACACACACAGATGACATAATCATACACACAGACACAGACACAGACACAGACAATCACTCACACACACGCACACATACACACACACACACACACGCACACACACACACACACACACACAAACACATACTCATATATTACACATACAAACACAC
>NW_027128017.1:0-7500 GCF_037325665.1 Littorina saxatilis
AAAGGGTAATTTATTGGAATGCTCTGGTGTTTTGTTTTTTTGCAAAACAAGACATTGAAAAGGACATCCACCCAATGGTCGTACTAGTGAACAGACGCACACAAGTCCGTCGCGATATAACCTTCGTGGTTGAAAACGACGTTAAACACCAAATAAAGAAAAGAAAGAAACACACACAAGTAACTATGAGACAAATAAAACAAACGAGAGACACTTTTCTAAATGTGTTTTGTCCTTTCCCCTTTCCTTCGTGTTATTTGTCTCAGAATTATTTGTTTATCTGTGTGTGTGTGTGTGTGTGTGTGTGTGTGTGTGTGTGTGTGTGTGTGTGTGTGTGTGTGTGTGTGTGTGTGTGTGTGTGTGTGTGTGTGTGTGTGTGTGTGTGTGTGTGTGTGTGTGTGTGTGTGTCGATTTTCTGGCGAATGTCTTGTTTTTTTTCAAAACCTAAACATTGAAATAACTTAACCTTTCTATCCTTATTTTCTGTCTGTTTTCCCCTTTATCATTTTTTATTTTGATTTTTAATGTGTACAAGATTCATTTATACGATGAAAAAAGACCACCAGCATACATGAGACCACCTTACAATCCGTCGAGGATTGGATCTGTCAATTTTTGAATCCATCGAGCAGACCCCAATTGAAGCACTTTATTATTTCCAAGAAAAACTATTTCATAAAACACAGCCCTGGGGTCATTTTACCGGGGGGTGTCAATTCAGTGTGCGACACCGGTGCCTGAGCCAGATGGAGGGCAGAAAATAGATTGACACAGGAATGACATCAGGAAAATGGTGTGTGTGTGTGTGTGTGCGAGCGTGCGTGCGTTCGTGTTCGTGTGCGTGTGCGTGTGTGGGTATGTGTGTGTGTGTGTGTGTGTGTGTGTTGGTGTGTATGTGTGTGTGTGTGTGTGTGTGTGTGTATGTATGTGTGTGTGTGTGTGTGTGTGTGTGAGTGTGTGTGTGTGACACCATTTTGCACTCCTTCTGCGCTGCGCCAAAGTTGTCTGATGTTGCCGATGATTGTACTAGGACCAAGAAGGTTTTGGCGAAGATATATTGATGGATTGGTGGGATTTATCCTGGCGTAAAAAAATGGACGTGGAATGATACGGAAAGGGAAAAGGGGAGAGAGAAACAGAAAGAGAGTGAGTCTCGGAAAGGTATTTTGTTCGGTTTATTTAGGATAGGAAATTTCTCGTTGTGACATTGAGTCACAGCAAGTTCATTCAAGTTTTTATGGTTTCAGTCAAGATTTTATTTCAGCTCATCACAGGGTGCCCTCTTAATTGATTAATATGAATATGTATTTCTCCCTCTCTCTCTCTCTCTCTCTCTCTCTCTCTCTCTCTCTCTCTCTCTCTCTCTCTCTCTCTCTCTCTCTATCTATCTATCTATCTATCTCCCTCTCTCTCCTTCTTCTTCGTCTTCTTCATCTTCTGCCTGTTCACGTTCTTGACGGTATTATGATTCATGTCCCCAGTGCCCTCGTTGACCTCACAGGAGTCAATACTGACCAGAGCTGCTGGCAGTGACAAGCCACGTGACCACTCAGCCACACAACCCTTCATTACGTCGCCATTATGGTCCAAATCTCGTCTCGGTCACCCGGGCGCTAACGATGACGAGATTGAAGTGCGGGCTGACTGAGACTACTCGATCTCTTAGATTAGGGTTCTCTGTTCCGCTCTCGCGAGGTCAACACGTGACTTTGCAAACGTGGGTTAAAGAGGTTGATGACAATACTATTTCCGTTCAGAAAAGAAACGAGTGCACGTGCGCTCGCGCGCGCGTGTGTGTGTTCGATATTTACCGGCTTCAATTCTGGAAATAGCAGAGATAAAAATGTCAGCCTATGCAACCAACCCTCACAATGTTTCGCCTTGAAAAAATTGTCATTTAACTTTTACTTTGGTGTGCTTTGTCCAACTGGAACTCATAATTAACTGATTGACCGGTTTTGATGAAGCTGCCCTAATTACTTCGGCCCCTGGGTTCTTAATGACATCGGACACCGATTGATCCAAAAATAGATTTCGATCATATTTTGCCTGCGATATCATACAAATAAGGAAGGTTGGGTATTAGAATGGGATATCTGACTGATCAACCTGTGAGTGTAGTTGATCGGTCGGATACCCCACCTCATTCATTACCCAACCCTCGTGTATATGACTCTTGGCATGTCATCGTATTCAAAATTCTGTATCATAAAGTCGTTCCGGTAGATTGTTTCTAATTTTTGCACACTGTCTTTTTTCAACACACTTAGCAAAGCGACTTCTGGTTCAATCCCTGTCGTATGTTTTTAAATTAAATGGCTGTAGCGTGATAACTTTCCTATGTTTGTGAGTGCCAGTCTAAAATTCCACGTCCTTCTCAAAAGCTGTTTCTCTTTGTGACTTCACACTCTCTTTCCGTATTCAAAACGAAGGGAGCATACGCAGAGAGGGATGCTCACTTTTGACAGTGAAATGTCCCTGATTCCTCCTTGTCAAAATGGCCGCACATTTCTGATTGCGGCAGCCGACGTTATTCCCTTTTCCAAATTGTCCCCTCATTAGTTTCACCTCGGGGTTACTGTCTGCTCGTTGAAATGCTCCTCGGCTACGGCAAAGGGTGAGGCTGCTATTCCAATTTGAATTACCAATTCTGACAATCGCGCGGCAGAAATTCGAGTAGAAATTGGCGGGATGGCGTTGATTAATTCAGTGACAATGCGGCTTGCAAATTTCTGGTCGCGATTACCATCGGTTTTGAGCCGAAACTTGAAGGACAGAGAACGGTTCCTGGAGAGAAGTTTTAAAGCGGTTTTGGGTTTGGGTTAAAATCAATGTGTGATGAGAAGAAAGACAAGAATAAATAAATACAGCAAACGATAGACTCTCAGCAGCTAGCACCGCCATTTTCCCTTCATGTCATATGCATACTCAGGGGCGGACGAGGGGGGGGGCACAGGGGGCACGTGCCCCCCCCCCGAAAAAAAAAGAAAAAAAAGAAGAAAAAAAAAGATTTTTCTATGCTGATTCTATGACCATTTCTAAGTTCAAATGGCACCAGATGGCACCATTTTGCTTCTTTAGGAAAAAAAATTTTCCGAGGGGGCATGCCCCCCGGACCCCCCTAGAAAATTCGGGCGCTTTGCGCCCATCACATTCACTTTCGATTCAAAGTGCCCCCCCCTTACAAAGCAACTGATCCGCCCCTGATACTCATCAACAGTCTAAAACCACCACCACCCCCCACACTCTTGTAGCAGTGCAGACATTTTCACACGTTCCTCAAATCAATATTCTCACTAGGCAATAACAATTGCTATTTGCTAATAGTATGGAATTGTATGAATAAGTGTCGATACAGCAAACAGAACCAATCAGTTTAGTTTTACGACCATGGGGTTTTTATGACAACCCGTGTTTAAAGGAGTAGGTTTAAACAAAACATGTTGCCTTGTCTTTTCCCGCACGCATCCAAACAGCGGAATAGATACACGATACATTTAAACAGTCCAATAGAGGATTTTCTGAAATAACTCCGTCAGGTTTGCATGCGGCCGGATTGTGAAAGAGTGCTTTTCCTCTGACAAATAACTGCTCCTGTCCACGTGTTTCCGACACACCCCTCGCTAGTGATTGGCCCCTCCAATGTTTGTCCGAGTAAAAATCAAGGTCATTCACTCTTTCACAACCCAAACAAACACAAGTTATTGTCGGAATTCGTCTATTCTAAGTCCACCGTCAAAAACCTTGGTATAATTTTCTATTTCTTCAGGCCACGAGAGTTTACCACCATTCTGGCAACATTGAGGTACCACGTTTGCTTTATTTTGAATGAAGTTTTGTTTAAACTCAAATGGCTACCCTGGAGACATTCAAACCAGTCACTTTCAGCTTTTGCAATGGAGCTTTCGGGAAAGTTAGGAAATTTTAAAAATAAGACATAACCTTTAATTTTTGCTTGAATGTGAATATGGCAGAAAACCACGACAAAAGTCGTTTCAGTACACAACACTGCTCACGTGGGTGTAGGTCAAAGCGATGCTGATCTGGTTAGCGAAAACTCCTTTGGGGGCCACGTTGCCCGTATGTTCATTTGCATAATGCTGTTTCCGCTAAAAAGGGGAGGGAAGTCACAGGGGAGTTGTAATAGTTCACAGAGTTCTGCACCAGGAGTGATATTATGAAATTATCATGACAGAGTTATGACAGCTTTGGGAGATACATATAGAGGAATGACGAGGGAGGGGGCTCGGGGTGGGGGGGGGGGGATGAGGGGCCAGGAATACTACGGGAGCGGGGCTTTCAAAAAACTGTCCAGCTCATGTACAACATAGCAGTTAGATTTTGAGTCAAAATGCTACACCCATTTTTGGGCGACAAACTTGTCTCTGGCGCTTATCCGACTCATGGCAAGTGATTGCGTGTGCGTCATGCCATTTGCGTTCTGCGACAGACAGATACAAAAGCCAGCCCTGCACTTTCCAATGAACGGTTTGGCGAGTCGATTGTTTGAGAACAAGGGTTGGTATGGTGGGGGAGGGCGGAGGGGGGCGGGTTGTTTGTGTGTTGAAAGGAGGAAGGTGGTGGTTAGAGGATGAAGTGGCTACACAAAAGGAATGTCAAGTGAATTAGCTTTGCCAGGCTTGTATGCTAAAAAAAAAAAAAAAAAAAAAAAGAGGTGTTGTGTTGCGTTATAATGTCAGGCTCATCTGGTAGCTACCGGCACGGTTGGCGTAGTGGTAAGGCGTCCGCCCCGTGATCGGGAGGTTGTGGGTTCGAACCCCGGCCGGGTCATACCTAAGACTTTAAAATTGGCAATCTAGTGGCTGCTCCGCCTGGCGTCTGGCATTATGGGGTTAGTGCTAGGACTGGTTGGTCCGGTGTCAGAATAATGTGACTGGGTGAGACATGAAGCCTGTGCTGCGACTTCTGTCTTGTGTGTGGCGCACGTTATATGTCAAAGCAGCACCGCCCTGATATGGCCCTTCGTGGTCGGCTGGGCGTTAAGCAAACAAACAAACAAAATCTGATAGCTCAGACACGGGATAGAAGGTGAGACATGACAGGAGCAGGTCACTGACACGGGGAGGCAATGGGTGTTGGTGACAATTGCTTGCATTGTTCTTCTGTCGACTCTGGCACTCTGCCGGGCGATGTGTGACAGGAAGGAGGTGAACGGCTTCATTCCATCCCCATTCCATTTCACTTTAATTTAGATAACCGTTTCGTTTTCTGTTCCAGTTATTTTCTTGGGGGGGGGGGGGGATTTTCGCCTTACGCGACTTGTTTTTCAATCAAATTGATTGAAATCCGGACTTTGGTATTGCATTTCAGCTTGGTGGCTTAAAAACTAATTAATGACTTTGGTCATTAAAAATCTGAAAATTGTAAAAAAAAATAATTTTGTTATAAAACGATCCAAATTTACTTTTATTTTATTCTTCATCATGTTCTGATTCCCAAAACATATAAATATGTTATATTCGGAATAAAAACAAGCTCTGAAAATTAAAAATATAAACATTATTATTAAAATAAAGGAGAGAGAGTGAAATAGAGAAAGAGAAAGTGAGAGATTAGTTGAGAAAGAGGGGGAAGAGAGAGAGGGAGAGAGAGGGAGTTGTTGTGCGTGCTTGTAAGACTTAGTGTGTGTGTGTGTGGTAGCCGTCTGGCTACCTGGCTGAAAGTAGTTGCGCATGCGAATACAACATAACACAGATGCCAGTTTGCTAGTTCTTCCAGAAACCCCCATACCGTGCACGAGCATAAATCATAGCACATGACTACCAATATGGCCGCTATTTATTATCCCGTTATGCTTTCCTATTAGTCCCAGTGGCGACCAGCGGCCAGTTAGCATTATGGATTGTTTGCTTTCTACGGCTTCCGTTACGACAATGTTGGACTAGTCTGACGGCAGCGTTATCAGTAGTTTGAGATAAAGGGGAATGAGTGTTAATTTATTTCAGTATTGGTTTCCATGGAGACAAAAGCATCTACTGGTGCCAGAGTGTTTGAGGGCTTTGTGGGGGAAAATAACAAGGAGGAATGGAAAGAAGCTTCAGGGAGACAAGAACAGGGGATTATACAAAGATCAAATCAAAACTTGACCAAATGTAACAAGTCGCGTAAGGCGAAATTACTACATTTAGTCAAGCTGTGGAACTCACAGAATGAAACTGAACGTAGTCCGCCGCTAGTGCAAAAGGCAGTGAAAGTGACGAACCTGTTTGGCGCGGGAGCGGTTGCGCTGTGCTTCATAGCACGCTTTACTGTACTTCTCTTCGTTTTAACTTTCTGAGCGTGTTTTTAATCCAAACATATCATATCTATATGTTTTTGGAATCAGGAACCGACAAGGAATAAGATGAAATAGTTTTTGAATCGATTTCGGAAATTTAATTTTGATCATAATTTTTATATTTTTAATTTTCAGAGATTGTTTTTAATCCAAATATAACATATTTATATGTTTTTGGAATCAGAAAATGACGAAGAATAAGATGAAATTGTTTTTGGATCGTTTAATAAAAAAATAATTTTAATTAGAAATTTCCGATTTTTAATGACCAAACTCACTCATTAGTTTTTAAGCCACCAAGTTGAAATGCAAAACCAGACCCCGGCCTTCGTCGAAGATTGATTTGCTAAAATTTCAATCAATTTAATTGAAAAATGAGGGTGTGACAGTGCCGCCTCAACTTTTACAAAAAGCCGGATATGACGTCATCAAAGGTATTTATCGAAAAAAAGAAAAAAACGTCCGGGGATATCATACCCAGGAACTCTCATGTAAAATTTCATAAAGATCGGTCCAGTAGTTTAGTCTGAATCGCTCTACACACACACACAGACACACACACACACACACACACACACACACACACACACACACATGGCTACAATTTGTTAGACAATCTCTTTGTAACTTAGGTTTTAGTCACGTTTGGCATAACCAATCTACATTAAATGTACACAAATTAAAGTTTGCCATTGACAAAAAACAACAAGAGGAATATATAAGATACTGGACAAAAGAAAAATCAGATACATATTCCAGACTTAAGTTTTATTCTATGATCAGTAAATCTTACGAAATGCAGTCATACTTAATACAAATTAAGAATAATAAACACAGAAAGATGTTAAGCAGATTAAGGACTAGCACACATTGTCTAAAAATTGAAAGTGGAAGACATCAGAATATCCCTAAAGAAAATCGTCTTTGTATTGAATGCAATGTCATAGAAGATGAAATACATTTTCTAGATAAATGCAATAAATATGTTAAATTAAGGGATGAATTTAAAGAAGATGCTTCACATATCAATATGAAATATGCTAACAAAAATCCAAGTAACTTATTTTTAGAAGACGAAGTTCAAGTTCGTCTTGGCAAATTTGTTACGGATTGTTTTAGCATTATATAATGCATTATTATTATTTGTTGTTTGTTGTGTCAATAACTTTACTGGTTCATGACAATAAACATTATTCTATTCT
>NW_027128018.1:0-2542 GCF_037325665.1 Littorina saxatilis
TATAGACATTTTTCCAATCAAGATTAAATGGGTAAGATACTTAAACATATCATGTGTCAAACCATTCTTATCTCGCACACAAATCAGCACATCTGTTGCTTGTAAAATAATTGCTATGTTATATCGATCGTAAAACAATGTTTCAACATGCTTCCACAAATGGTGAATTTTACTGCAATAGAAAAAGAAATGTTCAATATAATCAACTTGTTCAATACAATATGGACATTTATCATTATTTGTGAGTCCCATTTTTAAGAGAAGAATATTGGTTGGGTATATATTATGCAATATCTTCCACTGTAATTCGTTTAGTCTGGTTTCTGTTGTTGTCTATTTTGCATTGAGCCAAACTTTTTCTTCAATATTAATACCAAGTTTGTTCAGCCAAAATCGAACACAGCAGGGTGGACTATATTTCATATCTGTCATAAAATTTCGAAAGTCTCTAGCTTTTAACATAACTTTATCATTAAAATACAATTTCGAAAATTCTTCAGTAGCAGCATATACATAATCCGTATTGTTCTTTAAATAACGAGACAACGCCGAGTGAACAACAATGTACTGTAAATAGAGTTCTGGTGAAGTACCAATTAAGTTCTGTACATTTTGAAATGACAAAATGGAATTGTTTTCTAAAAGGTCATTGACATGTGTTATTACTTTTTTTGCCCAGTTGTCAAAATAAATTACATTATTTTGATATTTTATATCGACATTATTCCATATGCATGCCATCTTCAGAGATGAAGGAGAGTGCAGTGTATTATGTTCCAACCAGACTCGTTGTACTCCCCTGTTTGTACTACATCTTTCAACTTTGGGCATTTTTGTGTGTTTTGGGACAGAAAATAATAGGTTTAGTCCTGTTTCATCGGGAAGTTAGCAGAAAAGGGTATGCTATCGACATTTGTAAAGCTGAAAAACATTCCCGAGAAGAAGTTCAAGTTTTCAGTGTATGCTGTTGTCGATCAGTGAAACATCGTGTGGTACAGGTGGGTAAACCGGAACCATGCGTCTTTGTTATTGACAATATGCTTTTGGATATTGAGAAAAATTGCCGACTTCCGTAGCATTATGCTTTGATGATCGGAAGAGACCATCCAATCACAGCCCCCGAATTCCCCCACGTATTCATCAGAATAGCTATATATTTGTATTATGTTTTCAGTTTCATTTGATATCTGGTGTTTTGATCATAATGGGTTTTTATTTTTTTGTTTTTTGTTTTTTAACTTTTGGGAAGACGCTTAAGCGTGCCCTTTTAATCGATGAACAATAACATTATATGACACACTTGGTATCTGTATGTTTAACTGTACATTAATCTGTGGCACAGTACATTTAACATTTACTTTTGGCGCGAATTCTTACAATACATAAATGGACAAGAATGTATTAATCAATGCTGTTGTGTCTTCGGTGTCAACATTTGCGACATCAACATAATCATGAATCCACACACACACACATTAATATGCATAATAAAATGCACATAAACTTAAACATGTTCATTTACAAAATACTCAAACGTCTCAACCCTAATTCGCAATTAAACATTACATTTAAATCAATAGGCTTACCATATCTAAACTTGCTGATACACATTTTTTCTATCAACAAAATATGATTGATCATTTTGTTTGTTGGGGTATGCATTCCTGGTAAATAACCAAACAATACATCATGTTCTGTTAATACAGCCGCACTCGCCTAAACGAAACACGCTTAAGCAAAAAACTCGGATATCTGAAACCAAAATCAATTCCCCGCCAGACCCCCCTCTTTGTAAGACTATTTATGATTCGGATAAGCCAAACTCTGTCAAAAAATAGCTAACTCAAACACGGACATATCAAACGTGATTTTGACAGATAAGCCAAACTCTAAACACTGTCGGAGAGACATTTTTTTAATTTTTCCTTGAAAAATACGTCAGGAAGATAAACATATTTCGTAACGGCTATAATTATCCTACGGAAACGAACACGTCACCTGTTTTTGAGTATGCGGGGAAACTGATGACGTGTGCCACATTGACCAAGAAATACGTGTCACGTGATGCGACGTTGAAATCCTTGCGGCTGCCAGCATGTTCCAAACAACTGTTGCAGTGTTCAAAAACGAGTGGCTCTCATACAAACCTCTTTTTCCAATCGAAGGAAGAGATCTTTGTGAAGAGCAAATCTACCTGAGGAATGTATGTGCTCATTTTGAGCGAGTGGTGAAGATCAAACCACAATAAACATGCAGTGAAACAAAACATTTGCCTACAATCTATGACATTGCTTTGAGAAAAAGAAGAGAAAGGTTCTGGAGACATCAGCTGCAGACCAATTTCCCTGACGGACTTAATGTGTTTGACTAATTGACTGTTGCTGCCCTCTGTATTTGTTATTGCGAGGCTGTTCGCGGATATAATGTTTGGATATTTTTCTATAATTATCCCTTTGTTGTTCGCAGCAGAGTACACAACGTCTTTTGACGCTATCAACAAGATAAACAGTGTCCTATGGCTATAAACTTATCAGCCTTGTAA
>NW_027128019.1:5000-15884 GCF_037325665.1 Littorina saxatilis
AAAAATCTGAAAATTGTAAAAAAAAATAAAAATTTATAAAACGATCCAAATTTACGTTTATCTTATTCTCCATCATTTGCTGATTCCAAAGACATATAAATATGTTATATTCGGATTAAAAACAAGCTCTGAAAATTAAATATATAAAAATTATTATCAAAATTAAATTGTCCAAATCAATTTAAAAACACTTTCATCTTATTCCTTGTCGGTTCCTGATTCCAAAAATATATAGATATGATATGTTTGAATTAAAAACACGCTCAGAAAGTTAAAACAAACAGAGGTACAGAAAAGCGTGCTATCCTTCTTAGCGCAACTACTACCCCGCTCTTCTTGTCAATTTCACTGCCTTTGCCATGAGCGGTGGACTGACGATGCTACGAGTATACGGTCTTGCTGAAAAATGGCATTGCGTTCAGTTTCATTCTGTGAGTTCGACAGCTACTTGACTAAATATTGTATTTTCGCCTTACGCGACTTGTTGCTTGTTCTCTCTGTTGTTTGGTGTTCGTGTCATTCGTGCCGTGTTGTTGGCCCCCCCTTTGTGCCCCTGTTAGTGTGTTGAGCTGGTGGTCGCGTTTCTATGCTGTGTCTATTATCATCACTATGCTGGATGTATGGTTCTATTTTTCTCATGCCTGTGTCGATTATGGGTAATGGTTCTGTTTGCTCGCTGATGTATTGTCCAGAGTTTGGTTGTATCACTACTGCCTTTGTGGGCTGTCTCCCAATGTTTGCAATTTTTGTTAAAAAACTCCTGGTCCTAGTGTTATCGCTTTTACTGCCTCGACCTGTTGCTGTGCTCTTCTGCTCGATTTGTGAGAAATGGCTGCTTACATGCATATATATTTGTGTATTTGTGTTGAATGTGGTCAGGGCTGCTTACATGCATATATATTTGTGTATTTGTGTTGAATGTGGATGGTCTACAATACACTTTTTGCGCTTGATCAATATAGTTATTTGGATGAAAAAGTATAATGGTTTTTGTGTTTGATCACAATGGTAGTCCATGAAGAGTTAAAAATTTGTTCCTTTAATGTAAATGGACTTGGAGACTTCAAGAAAAAGAAAGATGTGTTTGACTTTTTAAGACAGCAGAATGGAAATGTTTTCTTGCTACAAGAAACGCACTGGAAAAGTCACCAAGAAAATTGGATTAGGTCACAGTGGGGCTATGAATGTATTGTTGCTGGTAATGATTCTGCAAGTAGAGGTGTTGCTGTATTGTTTAAAAATAATTTTGATTATAAGATTCATAATATTGTCAAAGATGATGATGGAAGGTATATTTTGATTGATATTGAGATTTTGAAAAAACGTCTGACCCTTGCAAATGTTTATGGCCCAAGTAATGCTGATTGTCCTGGTTTTTTTTACAAACTGTTTGAGAGAATTGTGCAGATGGATAATGAGTTAATTATTATCGGAGGTGATTGGAATGTTGTTATAAATCCCAATGTTGATACAAACTACCCGGCCAAATCTTATAAAGTCAATAGTAGGAGAAAAGTTGTTGATTTTATGGAGCAGTATGATCTCATTGACATATATAGAGCCTTACATGCTAATGTGAGACAGTATACATGGAGGCGGTTTCATAGTTCACAGCGAAGCAGACTTGATTATTTCCTTGTGTCAGAGCAGTTAGGTTTTGAGATTGTGAAAGCGGATATTACACCAGGTTACTACTCTGATCACTCAATTGTTGGAGTAAGTTTTAGAACTGATGTTGTTAAACGTGATAGACCCCTTTGGAAGTTTAATAATTCACTGTTGACAGACATGGAATTTGTAAATATAGTGAAGAAGGTTATTGTTGATGTAAAGATACAATATGCTTTACCTGTTTATAATGTGGACAATATTGACTTGATTGACGATGATGATTTACAGCTATTGATTGATGATCAGTTGTTTTTTGAGATGTTGTTGATGGAAATAAGAGGTAGATGCATTTCATATTCCTCATATAAAAAAAAGGAAAGTAACAGAAAAGAAAAAGATCTTCTTTCTCAAATATACACTTTGGAAAGTAACTTGACAGAGTATAATATTCAACTTTTAGAGCAAACACGACAGGAGTTAAGTCAAATAAGGCAGAAAAAAGTGGATGGTATGATAATTAGATCCCGTGCGAAGTGGATTGGAGAAGGGGAAAAAAATACAAAATATTTTTGTAATTTGGAGAAAAGACAGTTTGTCCAGAAGTCCATGTGTTTTTTGCAGAAAGATGATGGTGAAGTTATTCATGATAATGCTTTAATTGTTAAGGAAGCACAAACTTTTTATGAGGAGTTATATACTTCAAGAGAAGCCGAACTGGTAAATCAAGAGATTGATGAAAACCTGGCTCATCCTGTATTAACAGATGCTGAGAGTAAACAATTGGAAGGTAGACTTACTCAATGTGAGCTACTCAAAGCTGTGAAAAAATTAAACAACGACAAAAGCCCAGGATCAGACGGGTACACTGCGGAATTCTTCAAGTTTTTCTATTCTGACTTAGGAAAGTTTATGTTACGGTCTATAAATTGTGGATTTGAGAAAGGAGAAATGTCAGTGACTCAGAGACAGGGCGTTATAGTATGTATTCCAAAGGAAGGGAAAAATAAAACACTTTTGAAAAATTGGAGACCAATTACTCTGTTAAATACGGTCTATAAGATTGCATCAACGTGCATTGCAGAACGGTTTAAACGTGTTTTGCCAAATCTGATTCATGATGATCAAAAAGGCTTCTTGAAAGGAAGATATATTGGTGAAAACGTCAGATTAATATATGATACCCTGTTCTACTCAAATAAACACAATATACCTGGCCTACTTTTGATGGTCGACTTTGAAAAGGCTTTCGACAGTGTTGCCTGGTCATTTATTGAAAAATCTTTGAGCAAATTTAACTTTGGAAATGACATGAAACGATGGATTTTTACTTTTTATTGCAAAATTAAGTCCTGTGTTTCAGTCAATGGTCGGTATTCAGCATGGTTTAATGTAGGTCGAGGCACCCGGCAAGGGGATCCGCTGTCACCTTATCTATTTTTGATTTGTGCTGAAATATTGTCTCTTATGGTACGCCAGAACAAAAAGATTGGTGGTATGAATATTCTTGGCGAAAATATTTTATTGTCACAATTCGCTGATGATACCAGTCTGTTTCTTGATGGTACAGAGCAATCTTTTTGCGAAAGTATAAAAGTGTTACAACATTTTGCATCACTGTCAGGTCTGAGAATGAACTATGATAAAACAATTGTAGTTTGGTTAGGACCTTTAAAGTTTAGCAAAAGAAGATTTTTGCCTGATATGAATTTTACCTGGAACCCGGATAATTTTAAAGCACTTGGCGTTATTTTTTCGGTGAATATATCCGAGGTTGTTTTTCTTAACTATAGAAATAAGTTAAAGGAAATTCAAAAACTTCTGAATTCATGGACCAGAAGGAACCTGACACCTTTTGGTAAAATAACAGTCCTAAAAACCTTGGCTATTTCCAAATTGACACATTTGTTTACTAATTTACCTGATCCAGACGAACAGTTTATGATGGAGTTAAATAATATGTTTTTCAAATTTCTTTGGGATGGAAAAAGAGATAAAATTAAAAGAAGTACGGTCACCCAACCCTATGAAGATGGAGGATTAAAGATGGTTGACGTGAAAAGTTTTCTGTCATCTCTAAAAATCGTTTGGTTAAAAAGAGTTGATGGCCTTACTGGATTAATATCAAGATTATTTTTTTTTTTTTTTTTTATTTTTTTTTATTTTTTTTAAAATCTCAGTTGCATGCAGGCTGCTTCAACCCTTTCTTTTTTGCCTTTTTTTTTTCTTTTTTTTTTTTTTTTTTTTTTGGTTGTTGTTGTTGGCGGGGAGCATCCTTCTTCATTGATTTTTTTTTTTTTTTTTTTTTTTTTTAAGTAATGTTTTTACTATAATATCAAGATTATTGTTTAAAGCATGTCCATCTGTTACAACAATTAATATGAGAGGAGAGGAATTTGCAAATGTTTTGATGCAGAGAATGGAAAACCCGTTTTGGACCAATGTTTTTAAACATTATAAGAAACTACATGGAAAATGTGACCCTATAACCTTTAACGATTTTGTATCAGAATGTTTACATTATAATGTTAATATTCGGAGAGATAAAAAGACAGTGTACATTCAAAATTGGATCGACAATGGAATAGCTCAGATTGGTCATATTTTGGGACAAAATGGATACTTATCCTATAATGCGTTTAAAATCAAATATCCAAATGTGCGAGGCGATTTTGTATTGTATCAAGGTGTAATCCAGGCTGTTAAGAAATATCAGAGAAAAATCGGCTTAGAATTTGATAAACATTTTATTATGACAGAGCCCATTGTGTGGAAATGTATTTGTAAAGGTAAGACACAACTTATTTACAAAAAACTGATTGAACATACTACGGTCCCAAAATGTATCGAAAAATGGTCTGAATCTTTAGACTGTTTGTTAGATAAGAAGGCTATTTTTCAACATGTTTTTAAAACAACAAAAGACACTTGTCTGAGATGGTTCCAGTACCGATTATTGTACAGAATTTTGCCCACAGAAAGGTTTCTATTTTTGCGAAAAATTGTGGATACGTCATTGTGTACATTTTGTGGTAGAAATGAAGAAACCCTTTTACATATGTTTTGGGAGTGTGATAAAGTGCAGACTTTTTGGATAGAATTTGTAAATTGGCTAAAGGCGAACTGCACCCATTGCAACAATTTAAAACTGTCTAAAGAACTGGTTCTTCTTGGAGTGGCGAACAATGTAGTCACCGATAAAGCTTTTGATGTGTTATTAATCTGTGCCAAACACCATGTATATATTTCCAAAATGAACAAAAAGACCCCTCATTTTCAGACATTTAGTAGAAACTTTAAGCAAAGATTTATTTGTGAAAAGTATAACGCAGTTGTGAATAATACAGTAGATAAATTCTACAAGGATTGGCGCCTGTATATGCACGTTTTGATGTAACCCTTAGGTTTTTTCGTTCCTAAAACCTTTTGATAATGCGACCACCAAACCACTGAACATCCCCCCCTCCCCATTCCATCATCCCACCCCATGTATGTTGTAATTGTCCAAGTGTGTTTTTCTGTTATATGATTCTGTCCCTTTGGTTAGGTGATGTCCTGTAATGTACAACATATACATGTAAAAAAAAAAAAATGTACAAAAAGAGAATAAAAAAAAATAAAAATAAAAATAAAAAAACCGACCCAAATTTACGTTCATCTTATTTTTCATCATTTTTTGATTCCAAAAACATATAGATATGTTATATTTGGATTAAAAACAAGCTCTGAAAATTAAAAATATAAAAATTATTATTAAAATTAAATTTCGAAATCGTTTTAAAAACTATTTCATCTTATTCCTTGTCGGTTCCTGATTCCAAAAACATATAGATATGATATGTTTGGATTAAATACACGCTCAGAAAGTTAAAACGAAGAGAGGTACAGAAAAGCGTGCTATGAAGCACAGCGCAACCGCAGCGCCAAACAGGCTCGTCACTTTCACCGCCTTTTGCACTAGCGGCGGACTACGTTCACTTTCACTGATTCTGTGAGTTCCACAGCTTGACTAAATGTAGTAATTTCGCCTTACGCGACTTGTTTTTATGGTAATCTCAAAAGTGGCCAAGACGAGGAATCGTCTTATTCCATGTCAAAGCCTTGCCAGATCTGAATTGTGAGTCGAATATTGCTTACACGGAAAGGACTGTACGTGCCTTCATTTACTTCATCTTTATATTGGCTGGGCATTTTCCTTTTTGTAGCTTATTTTAAAAGTAATATCAGATGTTGACTTAATAGAAAATAAAATCACGGCCCGATTTTGCAGAAGTGCTTGGACAGAGCAAGAGTACAATTAGGAGTTAATAACCTTGTCTTCTCTGAAATGTGTAATCTATTTATTAAGTGTGAGTAAATGTAGACTGATGGAAAAATAAGATCGCGGCCTGATTTTAAGGAAATAAGCGGGCCTCGCGAGGGTAAACACATTAATGATTACTCAAATTGAGTCGGGTTTCCTTTTGTGCTTGCGTGTGTGTGTGTGTGTGTGTGTGTGTGTGTGTGTGTGTGTGTGTGTGTGTGTGTGTGTGTGTGTGTGTGTGTGTGTGTGTGTGTGTGTGTGTGTATTAATCCACATATTTAATCACTTATCAGCAGTCATACAAATTGAACTGGTTTCGCATATTTCTCACTTACTGTTGATTTCTATATTTAGAGCAATTACTTCCCTTTTTTACTTGAATCCACTTGCTGCAACACAAATTTACGTGTGTGGGGTGGTGGGGGGGGTAGTGAGTGCGTGTGTGAGTGTGTTTGTGTGTGTATGCATTTATGTGTGTGTGTGTGTGTGTGTGTGTGTGTGTGTGTGTGTGTGTGTGTGTGTGTGAGTGTGTGTGTGTGTGTGTCTATGTGCGTGCGTGCATGTGTGTATGCGTGTGAGTGTGCTGGATAATCTACATAATTATTCTATCAGCAATCGGCTGTCCCACAACTTGAACTCTGCCTTGATCCTAATGACAGACACATGTATCATCCGATCGCTTCTAGTTACAAAATGCATTGTTGCCAGAGCATGTTGAAGGGAAAAGCAACATTGGCTTAAATGTCAAATGTCAATGGAAGTGCTAGAAAGAGAGAAAAACAAGTCGCGTAAGGCGAAATTGCAACATTTAGTCGAACTCACAGAATGAAACAGAACGCACTGCATTTTTTTTAACCAAGACAGAACAGCTTTGTCAATCCTCGCAGCAAGGAACTCGCTCACTTATCCCGTGCAACACGAAGTGAAATTGACAAACCAGTATAGCGAAATAGCGTATTGCGGTAAGAAGGAAAGCGCGCTTTTCTTTATTCTTTTAACTTTCTGAGCTTGTTTTGATGCCGAATATGATGCAATCAATTTATAATCTGTTTGCGAAAAATCGATTTTAATGACAAATTTAATTAGCAAACTAATTAACTATTTCTTAAGCTTCAAAGCTGAAATGCAATCCCATAGTCCGGACTGAGTCAAAGATTGCTTGACCAAAATTTCAATCAATTTCATTGAAAAATGAGGGTGTGACAGTGCCGCCTTAACTTTCACAAAAAGCCGGATATGACGTCATCAAACACATATTTCGAAAAAAAACAATATGTCGGGGGATATTATACCCTGGAACTTTCATGTGAAGTTTCATAAAGATCGGTCCAATAGTTTTCTCTGAATCGCTCTACACATACACACACATAGACACACACACACACACACACACACACACACACAAACACATACACACACGTACACACACACACACACATATATATATATATATATATATATATATATATATATATATATATATATATATATATATACACCACACCCTCGTCTCGATTCCCTGTCTATGTTAAAACATTTAGTCAAAACTTGACTAAATGTAAAAAAAACAGAGGCTGCACGAAATGTGCTCAGTTCGTTCTGCTCTTAAACGACATACGAGACACAGCGAAGCCCTGTTTTTTTAAAGTTGGTACGATAATTTCTGGGTTTTATAGGTGGGGTTTTTGTGTCCAAATGCAGACAGACCGACAGACTGACAGGCAGACAGACAGACAGACAGACATACTGACAAGCAGACAGACAGACAGACTGACAGGGAGACAGACCTATAGACAGAAATCTTGTGTAGTGGAAGAGGAGGATTGGGAGGAGAACATGTTATCATAATAACACGCAGAACCAGTACACTTCCTCCGCCGCAAGCACTGTTTCCTGCAGACAACATGACGAGGTCTGATCAACATCTTAGTCTTTTGACCCTAACAACCTAGCTCATTTACACGAATCAGATCGAGCAGTTTACAACAATAAAGTTCACAACAATAATGTACGTTCTGATTCGCAGGGTGAAAAACCAACTTCCAATCCAAACAAATCCAATAAAGTTTACAATAAAGTTAAGAACACATTTGTTGGACGAATAACTTTAGAAAGGCAAAAAAAGGTCAAAGTGTTTTCAATAATGTATGAACAAATGTGGGGGTTCAAAAAACAAACACCTTCAGACATTATATAAAAACGAATCCGGTCGAACTGATCACAATAAAGTCCGAACACATTTGTGGGATGAAATGAGATCTGTCAAGATACAACCTAACGCACGAGAGATGAGGAAATGACAATGTTCCTTCGTGACGCTAATCTCGATGGCTTTTTTCTAATACCGTGGCACATTTTTGCGTGTGGCTATTTTGCAAACAGATAGATGTCGGATTGCGGAGCGGTGCGGGCAAGAAACGGCTTCCTGTTATGCTTTTCTCGTGAAAACGATGGACAAGATTAAAACAAATGGGTGTGGATTCGATTTGATAAAAGACGATTGAATGCGTAGCCCTGTACACACCAAAAGCTGGCAATAAACCAAGAATTTCGCCTCTCTTCCCTCTCACACTTCAACAGACTTTGCCAAGCAATAGCAGGATTTCCCTCGATAAAATGTAAAATATTTTTTCTCAGGAATTGTAACGATTTTCTCTCACCCAGATTAAAAGATATTGTGTGCTTCAAGATCTATCGTATAAGATTTGTCGCCGGAAAAAGTGTTGTGTCAAATCATTTCGTCGCTGATGTCAACTTTTGCCACTTTCAGCTGTAAAGAAGCAGGAATGTCGTTCCCAACTGCTCTCCTTGCTGTATAGAGTGTTAAGAGATCACTTGTTTCGGGGTAGAATGTTTAACATATTTATGAATCCATTAACAAACTACGTATACATGTATAACCTTTTGGCAAAAGGAACTTCATAATTGTGCTCGGTTTCTTTTGAAAAGAAGTTTGTGACGACATAATTATATATGCATTGGCAATCTTGAAATCTTGAAATACACTTTAACTGCTTTCTTTGTTTCAAGACCAAGTTATCCGGGCTGCTTGTGGTATTTAGTTTTTCTCTGAGAAATGAACAGTTACCAAATTTCTCATTGCTGTTCGTATCTCATTTAAAAAACAACTGATAATCAGGCAAATGCAAGTTGTTAACTTCAAAACAAGTCGCGTGAAGTGATATCAAAACATTAAGTTAATCTGTCTGCCTGAATCTGAAACTTTCACACTGAAAATCGGTCATCATAGTCTACATGTAGTAAGGCTTGGCCAGCCCAAACCCGAAGACCGAGACGGATTGCGCTCGTCTCCGCGAAGCATGCGAACGTAGTATCTAATTTGCATACCCCGATTTTCTTTCATTCTTAGCACATTTTCAGAGGAAATATGACATCTTTTTTTTTTATTCAGGAAGAGAAAAGGAGTTCAATGAAATCATTTTTAAATCTGTAAGTGTAAATTTGATTTTAATGACAACTTTAATTAGCAAACTAGTTAATGAATGTTAAAGCCTCCAAGATGAAATGCAATCCTATAGTCCGGACCGAGTTAAATTTGCTTGACCGAAATGTCAATCAATTTAGTTGAAAAATGAGGTCGTCACAGTGCTGCCTCAACTTTCACTAAATGCCGGATATGACGTCATCAAATGAATGTATCAACAAAAACGAAAACCGACGTCTGGGGATATCATCTGGAACTATTTGTATGTAACGTTTGGAAGATCGGTCCAGCAGTATTCTCAGAATTTATACACACACACACACACACACACACACACACACACACACACACACACACACATCTCGACCCTTGTCTCGATTCCTGGTCTATCTAAACATATTTGGTGAGACCTTGACTACATGTAAAAAAAGAGGGTAAGTCAGGTGTGCTTTTCAGGGCAAAAAGTTCAACAATGGCGTTTTCATTAAAAGATTATAGGAAACAAGTTTGTTCGGACAAACATAGTCAGGACACGAACACAGAATCATGATTTGTGAAAAATGTGTGCTTACACTGAATGCTTTACGCAGATTAGCTTCAAGACGGTTAGTGGTAAACAGTTTCTTCATGTCTTTTTATATTTAGTCAAGTTTTGACTAAATATTTTAACATCGAGGGGGAATCGAGACGAGGGTCGTGGTGTATGTGTGTCTGTCTGTCTGTCTGTGCGTGTGTGTGTGTGTGTGTGTGTAGAGCGATTCAGACTAAACTACTGGACCGATCTTTATGAAATTTGACATGAGAGTTCCTGGGTATGAAATCCCCGAACGTTTTTTTCATTTTTTTGATAAATGTCTTTGATGACGTCATATCCGGCTTTTCGTGAAAGTTGAGGCGGCACTGTCACGCCCTCATTTTTCAACCAAATTGGTTGAAATTTTGGTCAAGTAATCTTCGACGAAGCCCGGACTTCGGTATTGCATTTCAGCATGGTGGCTTAAAAATTAATTAATGACTTTGGTCATTAAAAATCTGAAAATTGTAAAAAAAAATAAAAATTTATAAAACGATCCAAATTTACGTTTATCTTATTTTCCATCATTTGCTGATTCCAAAAACATATAAATATGTTATATTTGGATTAAAATCAAGCTCTGAAAATTAAATATATAAAAATTATTATCAAAATTAAATTGTCGAAATCAATTTAAAAACACTTTCATCTTATTCCTTGTCGTTTCCTGATTCCAAAAACATATAGATATGATATGTTTGGATTAAAAACACGCTCAGAAAGTTAAAACGAAGAGAGGTACAGAAAAGCGTGCTATCCTTCTCAGCGCAACGAATACCCCGCTCTTCTTGTCAATTCCACGGGCACTGCCTTTGCCACGGGCGGTGGAGTGACGATGCTACGAGTATACGGTCTTGCTGCGTTGCGTTGCGTTCAGTTTCATTCTGTGAGTTCGACAGCTACTTGACTAAATATTGTATTTTCGCCTTACGCGACTTGTTTTTTTTATTTTTA
>NW_027128020.1:0-2500 GCF_037325665.1 Littorina saxatilis
GCTGCGATCTGCTGGTCGATGTGAATGCGTGATGTATTGTGTAAAAAATTCCATCTCACACGGCATAAATATATCCCTGCGCCTTGAGTCCGAGTCTGGAGATACGCGCGCGATATAAGACTTCATATAACTAACAAATACTTGGTTGGAATGAAACCGTCAATCAGCCAACAAATCAAACTATCAATCAATCAAGCAAGCAACCAATCAAGCAATCAATCAATCAAGCAATCTATAGATCAATCAATCTATCAATCAATCAAGGAATCTATCAATCAATCTATCAATCAATCAATCAAGCAATCTATCAATCAATCTATCAATCAATCTATCAATCAATCAAGTAATCAATCAATGTATCAATCAATGTATCCATCAATCTATCAATCAATCAATCAATTAATCAATCAATCTATCAATCAATCTATCAATCAATCTATCAATCAATCAAGGAATCTATCAATCAATCTATCAATCAATCAATCAAGCAATCTATCAATCAATGTATCAATCAATGTATCCATCAATCTATCAATCAATCAATCAATTAATCAATCAATCTATCAATCAATCTATCAACCAATCAATCAATTTATCAATCAATTTATCAATCAATTTATCAATCAATTTATCAATCAATTTATCAATCAATTTATCAATCAATCAAGCAATCAAGCAATCAAGCAATCTATAGATCAATCAAGCAAGACATCAAGCAAGCAATCAATGGATAGATCAATCAAGCAAGCAGTCAATCAATCAATCAATCAATCAATCAATCAATCAATCAATCAATCAATCAATCAAGCAACAAATAGATAGATCAATCAATCAATCAATAAATCAAGCATTCAATCAAGCAATGGATGGATAGATTAATCAATCAATCAATCAATCAATCAATCAATCAAGCAATCGTTCAATCAGGCAATCGATGGATAGATCAATCAATCAATCAATCAATCAATCATTCAATCAAGCAATCGATGGATAGATCAATCAATCAATCAATCAATCAATCAAGCAACAAATAGATAGATCAATCAATCAATCAATAAATCAAGCATTCAATCAAGCAATGGATGGATAGATTAATCAATCAATCAATCAATCAATCAATCAATCAATCAAGCAATCGTTCAATCAGGCAATCGATGGATAGATCAATCAATCAATCAATCAATCAATCATTCAATCAAGCAATCGATGGATAGATCAATCAATCAATCAATCAATCAATCAATCATTAAATCAAGCATTCAATCAAGCATTCAATCAGGCAATCGATGGATAGATCAATCAATCAATCAATCAATCAATCAATCAATCAATCAATCATTAAATCAAGCATTCAATCAAGCATTCAATCAGGCAATCGATGGATAGATCAAGCAAGCAATAAAGCAATCAATCCTTAAATCAAGCATTCAATCAAGCATTCAATCAAGCAATCGATGGATAGATCAAGCAAGCAATAAAGCAATCAAGCATTCAATCAAGCATTCAATCAAGCATTCAATCAGGCAATCGATGGATAGATCAAGCAAGCAATAAAGCAATCAATCAAGCAAGCAATCAATCCTTTACCTCTGCAAATATAAATCTACAATTGTCACGTTGTTCGTACTTGTAGTGGACGTTGAAATGTTCTACTCAAAGGCATTGCCGGCGGAAATATTGTACGATCGTTAACATATTTTGCAATCAACCAATCAACCAAATAGCTAATTAATAAGTAAATCAGTCAGTCCATCCATCCTTCCTTCCATCCTTCCTTCTATCTGTCCATCTATCCATTCGTCCATCTATTCATCCGTCCACCCGTCCATCCGTCCATCCATCCACGAGGCATTGCACATCGCTCAGACCGCACAAAACGTACAGTCCTGGGCCCGCTACACAGCAGCTCACAGTATACGTTCTGTACGTTCAGCGTATACTTTCTGGTGGTATCAGCGAAAAATCCTTATTGGAACTACCAGCTGAACGTATACGGTCTCTTTACATAGATAGATTGACGTGACGTCACACGGAAAGAACGGAAACGAGCAGTAAAAGAAAAAAGTCGCTTCAAAAACTGAATTTCCGAGGTCTGGCTATTCCTAATCACACGTCTCTCTCTCTCTCTCTCTCTCTCTCTCTCTCTCTCTCTCTCTCTCTCTCTCTCTCTCTCTCTCTCTCTCTCACATGGGGTGGAAGATGAATACCGTCTCTGGGTCAGCACGGATTCGAACCAGCGACCTTTCGATCACAAGTCCAGTGCTCTACCACCTGAGCCACCCGGGCCCCCGTAATGTATCTGTTTCCGATAACAGTGTTATACTGACTGTCACTCCTCATCAGTCATCGGAGACATCGCTTCGAACCATACTACCGTATACGCTGACAGTACACACAGTATACGTTCCCCTACTGTTCAGCGAGAAAACATACATACGTTATGTCTGCTTATACCGAGGTGCAATGGGTGCCATCCACCCACCCACCCGCCCACCCATCC
>NW_027128020.1:5000-10450 GCF_037325665.1 Littorina saxatilis
TAAGCCTTGCTAAGTGGACAGGAGAATATGCATTCGTTAACACTGCCTTCTTTTTTTCTCTTCAGATATCTATGATGTCAGTCATCGTGAACATGACGTCTTTCGTGACGTCATTGAGGGGATTGGTGATGCTTCAGGACTGTGACGTACGCTGAAAAGACCGCCTTGTTGCTATGTCAAGACACGCTCAGTCTGTGGGATGATCGATGTCTGTCTGTTTCTCTGTCTCTGTTTGACTGTTTGTCTGTCTGTCTGTCTGTCTGTCTGTCTGTCTCCCTTCCCCCTTCTCTCTCTATGTCTATCTCTCTGTATCTCTCTGTCTCTGTCTCTCTATCTTTGTCTCTCTCTCTCTCTCTCTCTCTCTCTCTCTCTCTCTCTCTCTCTCTCTCTCTCTCGCATGCCTTTCTGTAAAGACTGTGTATGTGTAACGAAAGGCTTGTCTACAACTCCGAATGTGAAGACTAAAGCAAGTCAGAGCTTTGACGGATAAAACTTTGATTTGTCAGTAGATGTCATGAAACACGTGTTTTGCCGCTTTCTTAATGAGTAACCAAATAATATTAAGAATTTGGAAAATATGTCATGGTTGAAATCTACATCCTCTAAAATAGACTTTCCATTCTACCCCCTCCGTCTCTCCCCCCTTCCACCCCCACCAACACCCTCACAAGCTTTCGTAGTAGAGATTTTGGCCATTTCCCTATATCCATTGTTACGGCGTCCCTCCCTCCCCCCTCCCCCCCCCCCCCCCCCCCCCCGATCATCGTCCCCACAACCCCCAGCCCCCTTTCAACTGCCACAACCTCTTTCCGTCCCCCCCCCACCTCTATCCCCCCCCCCCCCCCCATCAGCTCGTCACCACTCCCCACCACTCCCCACTCCCAACCAATCCACGACAATCTCATATACCACAACCCGCCTTTTTCTGTTCCGTGTTCGTTTCTGAAGCTCTAGCTGCTCATAGTGTTGTTACCCTTAAGGTATCAGTTTCCAATGCTTTTCTCCACCCCTCACCCCAACCCCCTCCCCCCCCCCCCCCCTCCCGCCCCATGCACCCATCAGTTATCCTTGAATTTTATTTTTTATAATGCCTATAAGACACCATTCCCCTCCCATCCGCGAATTTACCCTTGCTATTTTGACATTTTGATTTGTTGATGTCTGACTTTAAAAGAAGAAAAAAATAGGACAAAGGCTGCATGAAGTCAAAGTTCCATGTACATAAGACAGAAATGGGTTGTACAGTCAGTTTATAACCGTTGGACGGTCGTTTGATGTTTGTCTCTGTAAAAAAACAAAAAACCCGGTCAGGTTGGGTGATCGCCAGTGAAAGTTTTGTGTGTGTGTTTATTCCATGGTCAACTGAAAAGTAAACATGAAAAATATATATGTGGTTGTGTCTGAGTTTTCATTTTTTCAGTTACCAACATGCCCTCTCTCTAACTGTTTGTGTATGTCTGTGTGTCTGTTTGTTTGCACTCTCTCTCTCTCTCTATCTATCTTTCTCTCTCTCTCTCTCTCTCTCTCTCTCTGTCTCTCTCTCTCTTTCTCTCTCTCTCTTTCTCTCTCTCTCATGCTTTCTCTCTCTCTCTTTCCATCTCCCTCTCCCCCCCCCACACACACTGTCTTTTTCTAGTTGCGCTCTAACTTCTTTCCACCTGTTCAGTCCTTTCTTTATTGTCAACAATGGGTCTGTTTGCATACTTGGCTATAAACTTTCTGTATTATTGCTCTCTTTCTTCCTTCCTTCCGTACAGTCCTTTCTTTATTATCAACAGTTGTTTTGTTCAGTTTGCATACTTAGCTATGTTTTCATGTCTTGTTGGTTTGCATTAAATGTTATAGCCCACCAGGGGGCAGCTGCTTCATCGCTTGTGTGTGTTTTTGTTTTGCTTTTGCTTTGATTTGTGTGTATGTGTGTAAAGATATTGCTGATACAACATTCGTTTTATGACAATCTGTAATGAAATTGGCGACATTTATGCCTCATGTTAATAATGTACAGAGAAAGACGCTTAAGCCCTTCTGTACTTCGACTGCCATCCTCCCTGATTCCTCGCACACTGTCGCTCATCCTTTACATGATATACACACGTGTGGTTTGAACGATATTGTTATCTCATCAGTGGTCTCTCTCACGTATGTAGGATACATAGATGATATTACATGGGTTGCTGTGTGATACCAGGTTTACATGAGATGTTTTTAAGACTACGATGATGATGATGATGATGATGATGATGATGATGATGATGATGATGATGATGATGATGATGAGGATGATGATGATGATGATGGTCTTGATGATGATGATGATGTAAAAACACAGGCGATTTAGGAAAATTTTAAGTGTGTAGCCAAGACTTTCTGTTTTTTACAATAGTTCAGCGGGGAAATAATCTATATCGTCAGTGGCCTTCGAAGACCTCGTAACTTACATTTTCCCGATTTTCGGATTTTTGCATGGTTCCGTCCCTTGATTTTTTTCCTATCATCTGTGAAAAGCTTGTAACTCTATCTATTTTGCAAAGGTCTTTTTCCCCTGATTTTAAAAACCTCGTATTGCCGTTGGGTGTTGAGACATTAGCGACATTAGCGGGAAAACCTCGTATTGTCTGTTTGAATCCCTGCGAGTCTGTTGAAAATCCTCGTAATTGTTCCTTAAATTCAAAACAAAAAAGTTCAAAACAAAAAAGTGAAAACCTCGTATCTACGTACACGTTTTGATCTGGTGAAGAGGAATTTGATTTTTAAAACACTCATTATCTCAGAACTATGATTTTGAAGATACGAGGTCTTCGAAGGCCACTGACGATATGTGACCCTCCACCACGAAATGAGTCGCATGTCACCTCGCGCGGTTCTGCGCTAGGCTTAATGTAAGTCCGGGGAGTGTATGGTAACAGTGTGAGGGTCACCTTAGTCACAGGCTTATAACTCAAACAGTTTTCGCTCTTTTCTAAAACGGTTTTCACCACTGGATAGAGCATAAAAAACTCTTTAGGAAAATGTAAAAATATGAAAATCATGCAAAGGTGACATGCGACTCATTTCGTGGTGGAGGGTCACATATACACACTCCAGATCCCCACCTTTTTTTTCCCCCTTCTCTTTCTTTCTTTTACCCGCGAAGGGTATAGGCTACCTAGAGGATAAGACACTAGGGAATAACACAACTAACTGTGTTGAAAGGTCCAACGAACATGTTGGCTATGATGAAATTGCAGATAACATTGCAATGTGAGAAACACGATCTAACAAGCAAAGGGGAGTAAGCGCTCTAAAAATAGATAAAAGAGTCAGGTAAGAGTTATTGGGAACCTGTCTGGCTGACACCTTGAAAAAAAAAGAAAGAATTGAAATGAACGGACGACTTTAATTCTCTTTTACTGTTGGAAACAAACAAACAAACAAACAAACAAACAAACAAACAAACAAACAAACAAAAGACAAAGGAACAGACGAAAGACAGAAGATGTACATTTCACAAGGCTGTGTTTATGACTGTAATGTGTCTTGAAATGATTTTAAAAGACAAATAAAAAGAAAAAAAATATGAGTACTGCATGTAGGCTTTTGAGTTTTTATTTTTATGATTGCTCTCTTTATATGTGTTGTTTGTTTTTATTGTGGATGGAATATGTTTGTGTCGAAGCAACAATTTAGTTTGCAACAATTTAGTGTGTCGTTTGTTTTGATACAACCACCCCTTTGTTCTATTTTAATGTTGTGGTCTACTTGTTAGTTTTTATATATAGTCAAGTTTTGACTAAATATTTTAACATCGAGGGGGAATCGAAACGAGGGTCGTGGTGTATGTGCGTGTGTGCGTGTGTGGGTGTGTGTGTGTAGAGCGATTCAGACTAAACTACTGGACCGATCTTTATGAAATTTGACATGAGAGTTCCTGGGTATGAAATCCCCGAACATTTTTTTCATTTTTTTGATAAATGTCTTTGATGACGTCATATCCGGCTTTTCGTGAAAGTTGAGGCGGCACTGTCACGCCCTCATTTTTCAACCAAATTGGATGATATTTTGGTCAAGTAATCTTCGACGAAGCCCGGACTTCGGTATTGCATTTCAGCTTGGTGGCTTAAAAATTAATTAATGACTTTGGTCATTAAAAATCGAAAAATTGTAAAAAAAATACGTTTATCTTATTCTCCATCATTTGCTGATTCCAAAAACATATAAATATGTTATATTCGGATTAAAAACAAGCTCTGAAAATTAAATATATAAAAATTATTATCAAAATTAAATTGTCCAAATCAATTTAAAAACACTTTCATCTTATTCCTTGTCGGTTCCTGATTCCAAAAACATATAGATATGATATGTTTGGATTAAAAACACGCTCAGAAAGTTAAAACAAAGAGAGGTACAGAAAAGCGTGCTATCCTTCTTAGCGCAACTACTACCCCGCTCTTCTTGTCAATTTCACTGCCTTTGCCATGAGCGGTGGACTGACGATGCTACGAGTATACGGTCTTGCTGAAAAATGGCAGCTACTTGACTAAATATTGTATTTTCGCCTTACGCGATTTGTTTACATTTAGTTAAGTTATGACTAAATGTTTTAACATCGTGGGGGGAATCGAGACGAGGGTCGTGGTGTATGTGTGTGTGTGTGTGTGTGTGTGTGTGTGTGTGTGTGTGTGTGTGTGTGTGTGCGTGCGTGTAGAGCGATTCAGACCAAACTACTGGACCGATCTTTATGAAATTTGACATGAGAGTTTCTGGGATTGATATCCCCATACGTTTTTTTCATTGTTTTGATAAATGTCTTTTATGACGTCATATCCGGCTTTTCGTGAAAGTTGAGGCGGCACTGTCACGCTCTCATTTTCCAACCAAATTGGTTGAAATTTTGGTCAAGTAATCTTCGACGAAGCCCGGACTTCGGTATTACATTTCAGCTTGGTGGCTTAAAAATTAATTAATGACTTTGGTCATTAAAAATCTGAAAATTGTAAAAAAAAATAAAAATTTATAAAACGATCCAAATTTACATTCATCTTATTCTCCATCATTTTTTGATTCCAAAAACATATAAATATGTTATATTTGGATTAAAAACAAGCTCTGAAAATTAAATATATAAAAATTATGATCAAAATTAAATTGTCGAAATCAATTTCAAAACACTTTCATCTTATTCCTTGTCGGTTCCTGATTCCAAAAACATATTGATATGATATGTTTGGATTAAAAACACGCTCAGAAAGTTAAAACAAAGAGAGGTACAGAAAAGCGTGCTATCCTTCTTAGCGCAACTACTACCCCGCTCTTCTTGTCAATTTCACTGCCTTTGCCATGAGCGGTGGACTGACGATGCTACGAGTATACGGTCTTGCTGAAAAATGACGTTGCGTTCAGTTTCATTCTGTGAGTTCGACAGCTACTTGACTAAATGTTGTATTTTCGCCTTACGCGACTTGTTTCTC
>NW_027128021.1:0-7500 GCF_037325665.1 Littorina saxatilis
AGAGGTAGAAAAATAACAACAACCGGCAGTTTTGTCGCGACATTTCTCGCAATAATGTTTTGGTAAAGTTTACTTCCTCGTCCGGATTTTCATATGTAATTTTCCATGATGTTCGACCTGCAGCCGACTGCGAATTACTCTTAAATGTTTTGAAAGTTGCAACGCAAGTAAGCGTTTCTATCTTTCCATGAAATTTTGTTGTTGTAGTATATCATTATGACATATCTGGGCCCCGGCCGAGATTCGAACCCGCGACCCTAGGATCACAAGTCCACAACCTGAGCTACCCGGGCTCCCTTGAAGCCAATCGGTGTGTTTGAATCTTTAGTCCGATCGTGCAATCAAACCTGTCCAATGAAAGCTTGTCCACCACTTTGTCTATAACGACCACACGAAATATATATATATATATTTTTTAACATATTGTAAAGTTTTGACTAAATGTTTTAACTTAGATGGGGAATCGTGACTAGGGTTGTGGTGTAGGGCCTACGTAGTACGTGTCTGTGGGTCTGTGGGTCTGGGTGTATGTATGTGTAGAGCCATTCAGAGAAAACTACTGGACTACTGGAGGATACGTTTCTTTGATGACGTAATATCTGGCATTTTGTACAAGTTTTGGTGGCACTGTCACACCCTCATTTTTGGATTCATTTGATTAAAATTCTGTAAAAGTAACTTTCCACAAAATCCGGACAACAGGATTGCATTTCAGGATTAAAGCTTGCAAATTATTTTTTGAGTTTGGCCATTAAAAGTCAGAAAATTGTATTTAAAAATAAAATGTGATGAATAGATCCAAAAAGATGTAATCTTATTCTTGATCATTTTCTGATTCCATAAACAAATCTATGTGTATCGATTGAACACTGGATTTCCCTTCTTTGAGCTATGTGACGTCAGAGGCCGACAAAACGTCTGTTTAGGCGGCCAGCCGAGACTACAAAATAGTGCATGTTTGTGTGCGTTCAATCATAAAACTACAAGAAATTCTACCCAGATACATAAATTTTATTTGTATTTTTTTACCAAAATATGACAATTTACACATATCTCGACAGTCGTTCACCTCGACCGCTAGCGCGGTCTCGGAGGAACACTGACTGTTTCGATCTGTGTAAAATGTCCTATTTTGGTCAAAAATACATACAACGTTTAATGTCCTGTTTGGATTAAAACAAGCTCGAAAAAAAATTATATACAATAGAAAAAGCACAATTTCATAAGAAGCGCTTTACACTACTGCGCTATACTGGCTTTCTGTGGCGTGAACGCGATAGCGGTCGCCGTCAGGTATGAAATCGACACAGGTATTGAGTTTTGTCTTCGTATTGTCTTTCATAATGTGAGTTCGAAGGGTTGACTGAATGTATTAATTTCGTCTACGCGACATGTTTTAAGATATTGCTTACTTGTCAACTGCGATCACATGTCTAAACGGACTGCGGCTGCCAGTTTCGGCCCAAACTAACGTTCACAACCTGTCTTTCACAACCTTTAAAATCATGTTTGTTTTAAATTTTTTTTTAATTACATTGTACTATCTCTACATCACCAATACATAAAATTCATACACTACCATCTCGCTATACCGACTGCTAAACGTATCAGACGGACGGGACGGCTCTCAGTTAGCCGAATGCAATCACGTTGTCTTCTGCGCTTGAGTGCACCCCATACACACCTCTTGACATACTCTTGACATACTCTTGAAAGCGATAAGACACCACCCGAGTAGCCAACGGCGGCTTTCTTTAATTGCGATAACAACTCGGGTAGACAGTTTCAAACTGTCGTTAAAGACAGGTCCAACTACACTTACTTTTAAGATGTTACATTATGGAGGTCAAAATGGCCAATTTTCAGTAGTTTTTTTTTGGAACAATCTATCCTGTTATTGTATTAAAAAAGAAGCTTTAATTTTTCGGCACTATATTTGATTATGGTGGACTCAGTGGAACTCATTCTGATAAGCATCGCTCCACGGCTATTGCCAGTTGTCTCTCTGACCGGACGCTACAGTCCTACGCGAATCTATATATAAAAAAAAAAGAATACAGAGTTATCTCCCATATGTTTTTCGCGAGCACTGATCTAAATTTGAGATCAGTGTTCGCGAGACGAAAATGATTGCAGATTGGCCGACTTCGACAGTGATCTCCGTTCTGTTCTTCACAGTTATGATAAAGACATCGTTCTAAGGTCAAAACAAGTCGAAATTTTGGGACTGCTGCCGGAAGGAGACCGTAATATATGGTTTCATCTCTGTCAACTGGTTACAGAAAAAATCGTCTGCTCCAGTGAGCGCCGAAACCAAACGGTTGATTATCACGTGACACTTTTGTCATATTTAGAATTGTTTGCACAGTAAATACAGCCGCGAAAAATAGCTCGCTTGAAACTGTCTTACATTTCAATTCCTTCGTAATTTTAAAATGACAAAACACCATGAAAAATCATTATCGACGATCGCGAATCTGCTTATATCAATAATACATTACAAAAAGCTCTAAATATGCACACACACACACAAAAATCGGTTTCCTTGCCAGACAAGGAATCTCAAGGCATCCTGTCAGGGAGAGAATGACCTGAACTCCTTTTGACCTGAGTTCAAGATGAGTGGAACTGTCCTAACATTCTCAGAGAATTATTTTCAAAGTTTATGTTTGTTTTAAACATTAATATGTGAAAACAGAATTAAGGTAGGTGATCAGCGATGCTGTCAAAACTACTCACATTACGTCATATATGGCTGGTTTTTAGTGTTGATATTTTTGTTTCGAGCAACAGATTGACTGATTTGTTTCATATCGCTTAACCGGTATTTATTGTGGGGTTTTTTAAACATTTTTTATTAGGTGTTTTTTGTGTTTGTTGTTGTTGTTGTTGTTGTAAGCACGCTGCTGGATTACACACACACACACATACACACACGGCTGAGTCTGCAGGTGACCCGTCTGCAGTTTTACTAGATATTGCTCGTCGTCGGCGTGTGCTCTTTCAGTAGATATTTTTGTCTTTCTTTGCATCCACATTGTGACACAGTGAAGCCGTCCACGCTGGGTGGTGGGGGTGGTTTGGACTCGATCGATAAAATATTACGATTTTTAGCATAAAGAAAACAAATCCGAATTTTTCAGCGATGGGACAATAAAATAATGAAAAGAATTAAATAAATCTAATTGATCCCTTGACTTTGGGGTAGCGCAACTCTGTTGCTACTAGCTTTCTTCTGGGAGAATGCGACCCGAATTTCCCAGCGACGGGAAAATACATTAATGACAAAAACATCTTATAGATCCCTTGACTTCGGGGTATCGCGACTTTGTTGCTGCAAGCTTTTCTCTGCGAGGAAGCGCCCGAATTTCCCAGCGATGGGACAATAAAGTAATGAGAGAAAAAAAATCTAATATTATATCCCTTGACTTTGGGGTAGTGCGACTCGGTTGCTGATAGCTTTTCACTGGGAGGAAGCGACCCGAATTTCCCAGCGAATAGACAATAAAGTAATGAAAAACAACAATCTAATATATCCCTTGACTTTGAGGTAGCGTGTCTCTGTTGCTGCTAGCTTTCCACAGGGAGGAAACGCCCCGAATTTCCCAGTGATTGGACAATGAAGTAAAGAAGAAAAAACATCTGATAGATCCCCTGATTTGGAGGAAGCGCGACTTTGTTCCTGCTAGCCTTCCATTGGGGGGAATTGACCCGAATATCCCAGCGATGGGACAAAAAAGTAATGAAATAAGAATCAAAACATTTAATAGATCCCTTGACTTAATTTGGAGATGACAAGAAAATATCGGGCGTATTTACGTGATTTGTAAATCGCGGGGCGATTGTTTTACATTTTTACGAATCACGGGTTAACACGCTCGCATATTACGTCTTCTATGCTATTCCTTCTGATTCTTTCTTTATTTGGTGTTTAACGTCGTTTTCAACCACGAAGGTTATATCGCGACGGGATTCCTTCTGATGCAGGTGTCGATCGCATTTACGATCAAAAACAGGAGTTTTTGCGTCAATTACTAAGGGCATTATGCCAAAAAGCGCTGTATGTCAGCAAGGACTTGTTAGTTTGCTTTGAAACTTTCCGAATATTTTGCCTACATACTACATGTAAGCTACTACGGGTAGTACATAGACAAATTGAACGAAATGACATAGGAATCAATGCCTTAATTTGGGTGCGTAATTTGTCGCAATAATTTGTTGCCGAAGGATTTTAATAGATATGCGCGGAGCGGAATGTATATGGCCTTTCTGATTCCTTATTGAAAACATTTAATAGATCCCTTGACTTTGGAGATGACAAGAAAATATCCGGCGCATTTACGTGATTTGTAAATCGCGGGGCGATTGTTTTACATTTTTACAAATCACGGATTCACACGCTCGCATATTTTGTGTTCTATGCTATTCCTTCTGATGCAGGTGTCGATCGTATGTGCGGTCAAAAACGGGAGTTTTTTGCGTTAATTACGAGGGGCATTATGCGAAAAAGCGCTGTATGTCAGCAAGGACTTGTTAGTTTGCTTTGAAACTTTCCGACTATTTTGACTACATACTACATGTACTACGGGTAGTAGCATAGACAAATTGAACAAAATGACATGGGAATTAATGCCTTAATTCGGGTCCGTAATTTGTCGCAATACTTTGTTGGTGAAGTAACATATCATATCTATATGTTTTTGGAATCAGGAACCGACAAGGAATAAGATGAAAGTATTTTTAAATTGATTTGGACAATTTAATTTTGATAATAATTTTTATATATTTATTTTTCAGAGCTTGTTTTTAATCCGAATATAACATATTTATATGTTTTTGGAATCAGCAAATGATGGAGAATAAGATGAACGTTAATTTGGATCGTTTTATAAATTTTTATTTTTTTTTTACAATTTTCCGATTTTTAATGACCAAAGTCATTAATTCATTTTTAAGCCACCAAGCTGAAATGCAATACCGAAGTCCGGGTTTTGTCGAAGATTACTTGACCAAAATGTCAACCAATTTGGTTGAAAAATGAGGGCGTGACAGTGCCGCCTCAACGTTCACAAAAAGCCGGATATGACGTCATCAAAGACATTTATCAAAAAAAAGAAAAAAACGTTCGGGGATTTCATACCCAGGAACTCTCATGTCAAATTTCATAAAGATCGGTCCAGTAGTTTAGTCTGAATCGCTCTACACACACACACACATGCACACACGCACATACACCACGACCCTCGTTTCGATTCCCCCTCGATGTTAAAATATTTAGTCAAAACTTGACTAAATATAAAAAGATAAAACAATAATAAAGTTTTTTTATGTATTGCAAATCCTGACATGGTTCTGGGCGTTTCACAAAATTAATGTGTTAACAAAATTACAAAGCAATGTACATAATGAACATTTTAAAACAAAACCATTTTCTCCCTATAAAAATCAACTAGTACTGTGGCATCAGCATTAACAGGGAAAACAAATCTGAAAATTATTAAAAGCACAATCACCTACAAGATGCACATTATAATACATTATTTATCCAGAATCTATCATAATATTGATTGTTTGTTATTATGTGTTTGCGGCTGCCAGTTTCGGTCAAACTAACGTTCACAACCTGTCTTTCACAACCTTTAAACTCATGTTTGTTTTGAATTTTTTTTTTAATGACATTGTACTATCTCTACATCACCAATACATAAAATTCATACACTACCATCTCGTTATACCGACTGCTAAACGTACCAGGCGGGCGGGACGGCTCTGAGTTAGCCGAATGCAATCACGTTGTCTTCTGCGCTTGAGCGCACCCCATACACACCTCTTGACATACTCTTGAAAGCGATAAGACACCACCCGAGTAGCCAACGGCGGCTTTCTTTAATTGCGATAACAACTCGTTTCAAACTGTCGTTAAAGACAGGTCCAACTACACTTACTTGTAAGATGTTACATTATGGAGGTCAAAATGGCCAATTTTCTGTAGTTTTCGGGGGAGAAATCTATCCTGTTACTGTATTAAAAAAGAAGCTTAAATTTGTCAGCACATTATTTTATTTTAGTACCAGTTCAGTGCCTCATATGGCTTTTTGACCAATCAGGACGGATTCTAGGTGACCCTCTAAATGTTATAACGTTCAAGCAGGGACCCTTTTTGTTTATCAAGCAAAACATTGACAAGAAAAAGTACAAATTTAAATCAACAATACCAACGTGATTTATTCTAAAGAATGACACTTCAAATGCTGCGAGATAATACTCTCTTTATCTAAAAAAAAAGTACAGAAAAGCTAGTTTTGTCGGTGGGTGCTTCACGGAATAGCAAAGCACCGCCCATCCTCTGAGTGTGCAATGCCGACCCGCTCACTTGGAATCTAAATGATCAAAGTTCGAAAAAATCTAGTGAAATTGCGTCACTCGCTTTACGTCAAATGTATCTTTACAGCATTTCCCATCGTCTGGAATCGGTTCTAAATATCTCTCTCCCTCTCTCGCTCTCTCCTCTCTCTCTCTCTCTTCCTCTCTCTGTCTCTCTCCTCTCTGTCTCTGTCTTCCTCTCTCTGTCTCTCTTCCTCTCTCTGTCTCTCTCCTCTCTGTCTCTGTCTCTCTTCCTCTCTCTGTCTCTCTCTCCCCCTCTCTTTTTCTCTCTCTCCCCTCTCTCTCACTATTCTCTTTCTTTCTCTCTTTCTATCATCATCATCATCATCATCATCATCATCATCATCATCATCATCATCATCATCATCATCATCATTTTTCTTTTCTTTTCTTGCTCCTCTTACAGTATCACGGTAAATGTTCCCAAATAGATCCTAGTTACCTCAGAGGACGTTAATCCCCAAAGTCAGCCAGTCAGTCAGTCATTAAAGGCAAAAGCGAGGTAACGCACAACTGGGTCCGACCAGTAAAGCCGTCGCTGCCTGTGTGACAACCACCATAAAAATCTACCACAGCGGGAAACTTTCAAGTTAAGTATTTTCAACCATCATGTGCCCGCATTCAACTTTACAATCAAAGGATGTCTGTTGAGATAATCGAATGGATCAAAACTTTGAAACCTGCGCGCATATTCTAAGCCGACTAACACATAATTGTTAAGGACATCATAAAATGGTTCTCGGTGAAAACTTGACCGAGGGCCATTTTACGACGTCCTTGACTCGAGTGTGTGACGTATACTCTTATGCTCTGCTTCTTGGGCAAGGTAAAGAACACCGAAAATATGTCAATGCCGTTCTCGAGCTACGCTGACTTTTACAAAGGGTACAGCTGACACGGCTTACGTAATCTGGTTTCCTGGTCATTTGTGTGAAAAATCTGTCCGACAAAGAAGAAGAAGAAGAAGTGCGCGCAGAGAGAGAGAGAGAGAGAGAGAGAGAGAGAGAGAGAGAGACAGAGAGAGAGAGAGACAGAGAGACAGACAGACAGACAGACAGACAGACAGACAGACAGACAGACTTTCCGCACTCGTTAAAATGTCAGTCGATACTGGAA
>NW_027128021.1:12500-61107 GCF_037325665.1 Littorina saxatilis
AATTTAAAAACACTTTCATCTTATTCCTTGTCGGTTTCTGATTCCAAAAACATATAGATATAATATGTTTGGATTAAAAACACGCTCAGAAAGTTAAAACGTAGAGTGGTACAGAAACGCGTGCTATCCTTCTCAGCGCAACTACTACCCCGCTCTTCTTGTCAATGTCACTGCCTTTGTCATGAGCTGTGGACTGACGATGCTACGAGTATACGGTCTTGCTGAAAAAATGCATTGCGTTCAGTTTCATTCTGTGAGTTCGACAGCTTGACTAAATGTTGTATTTTCGCCTTACGCGACTTGTTTTTTGTTACGATTAAACGCACACCATTATACACTCTTTGGCAGTCTCGGTTAGCCCCCGAATTATTATAAGATGTTTGATGGGTTGTTGACAGACCAGCTTTTTTGTCGGTCGGAGGGGGAGCATATCGTCTTTTCAGACGCCGCGGCCATATCGGCCGCGGTCAATAAATATAAAACTAAAGTCGAAATGACCCCCCGAGGACCGACAAAAAAGCTGGTCTGACAACAAACCACCAAACATCGTTTTTGTCATCATTTTGGTAGTGAGAAAATAAGTGCCAAATCAACACAGGGAGCCATGCTTTCAAACACGAGTTTCGTTTTGATAACTCATGGTTTGAGCCCAAGCACGTTGTTGCAATCACAGCTGGCGTGTGAAAGCAACTTTCTGTGTTTTAAGTTCATAAAATGTTGAGATAAATATGTCAGGTTTGAGGAAGCACGTACAGTTCTGTATGTTCCTCCCAGTATTCCACCCCCTCGGTTTTCCGTTGTAATTAAGCTTAGTGATCGAATATGGAAGCTACGTTGGGTCAAAGGTTACGGAAGATTTGCGTCGTGCAGCGAAGGAAAGAATCGCGATCTTGTTTCTGAATCATTGCCTCTTTGTTTTTCATTAGACCTGTCATTCTGCTTGCTCGGCTTTGTTAGATGTGTGCATATCTTGTTGCTATGTTCTTTACTTGTATTATTATTTCTTATTTGCGCTTCGTTTGTCGATACAACGTCTTGTGCACGGGTCAAAAGTTGTGTGTCAGGGGTCAATTGGTTTGACTTGAACTTGTTTCTCCGAACGTCTGTGTATCGAAACACAGATACACGCACTCCATGACTTTGTAAGAAGACAAAACATATCGCTCAGTTTCATTTGTTTGTGGTGAATGTATGACCTTTCATGAAGTAGTTTTGGTTTTTGTTTACTTTTACCAGTTTGCCAGTTCGTTTTTGGAACTTTGCAAAACAGTGTCGTGTCGTCTGTTTAGGTCTGGGGAAACACCAATGAAAAGAGCAGAAGAATCCCCGAGCGTTTCAATTGGGTTTGCTTTTGATTATCCATGTATAACCTGCTTCTCGGAACTATGGTAACCGGGGATTTATTGCATGGGTAACCTGAGATTTATTTCCCAGGCGTTTGTGAATGAAAACTCGTGAAAATGATGACAAAAGTGTGTGTCCGACTCGAACGACACATGGCTCAAGGAAGGTGAATCTAAAGTTCAAATACATTTAATTTTGTTTAAATATTAACGAGTTTTTGACTCTTTTTACATTTAGTCAAGTTTTGACTAAATGTTTTAACGTAGAGGGGGGAATCGAGACGAGGGTCGTGGTGTATGTGCGTGCGTGTGTGTGTGTGTGCGTGTGTGTGTGTGCGTGTGTGTGTGTCTGTGTGTGTGTGTAGAGCGATTCAGACTAAACTACTGGACCGATCGTTATGAAATTTGACATGAGAGTTCCTGGGTATGAAATCCCCATACGTTTTTTTCATTTTTTTGATAAATGTCTTTGGTTGGTTCAAATTGGTTGAAAATTTGGTCAAGTAATCTTCGACGAAGCCCGGACTTCGGTATTGCATTTCAGCTTGGTGGCTTAAAAATTAATTAATGAGTTTGGTCATTAAAAAAATGAAAATTGTAAAAAAAATATTTTTTTTATAAAACGATCCAAAATTTACATTCATCTTATGCTCCATCATTTGCTAATTCCAAAAACATATAAATATGTTATATTTGGATTAAAAACAAGCTCTGAAAATTAAATATATAAAAATTAATATGAAAATTAAATTTTCGAAATCAATCTACAAACACTTTCATCTTATTCCTTGTCGGTTCCTGATTCCAAAAACATATACATATGATACGTTTGGATTAAAAACACGCTCAGAAAGTTAAAACGAAGAGATAAGTAATGCTTGTCCGACATCATATTTGCGTTATTTTCCTACTACGTAGGGCGCGTAATATAAGCGTTTGCTTGAGTTCGTGTCCCTATTGTTTATCGTTGTATTTTGTATCATGTTTGATTTAATAAAACATTGTTTAAACCAATAGAGATAAAGAAAAGCGTTCTTTCCTTCTCAGCGCAACTACTACCCCGCTCTTCTTGTCAATTTCACTGCCTGTGCATCGAGCGGTGGACTGACGATGCTACGAGTATACGGTCTTGCTGCGTTGCATTGCGTTCAGTTTCATTCTGTGAGTTCGACAGCTACTTGACTAAATGTTGTATTTTCGCCTTACGCGACTTGTTTTTATAGTGTAGGCATTAATCCTGTATGCTTCCTCATTTTGTTGATTTTAAAACATGTGTGAATTATGAATGAATTTTAGTTGTAGGCTCAGCTGACTTTGGACACCGAAGTGAAACTAATGTTGGACTCTTCATACTTGGAGGTGTTGTTGGCTTCTTGCTGCTGATTGTCACAGTGATGGCCATCTGTATGGGACATCTCTTCAGGAAAAGAGGTAAGTTGTTATGTCCGCGGTTATTTACAAATACATGTATTGACAAATCGACAGGATTGTTGTGTGAGTTTAGAGGGAGCGGTTAGCGACAATAAACTCTATTTAAACGAGACAGATATGCGGGAAAGGGGGGGGGGGGGGTGTAGAGGTAATGCAGGGGGAAGTGATAGCAAGTCCCGTGGGAACGAATGCGGGGAATGGAAGAGGGTTGGAGGGCAGGGGGTAGGTGATGAGTGAAGGAGAGCCATCTGGAATGAAACAATGGTAACCGATAAGGGGGGGAGTCCGAGAGAGAGCGAGTACCGAAGTCATTAGTAGCAGCGCGGCGGCCAGCAAGCAAGTTCGGCGACTTTTTCAGTCCTGCAAACCCCCCATCCACCCCCCGGCATCCACCTCAGTATTCGTTTTGTTGACAAAACCACACACACACACAAAGAAACAAATGTTAACATACATATCTATTCATAAAAAAAAAATTAAAAACAATGACAATGAATTCAACAACATCAATTACTAATTAACACATATATAGCCCTCATTTTGATTATACTATGCAAGAAATTGATTCAAAATATGCATATGCAATCATCTCGAAAGGGGGTACACAATGCACGCAGCGAACTGTCAACAAAACGAATACTGAGGTGGATGCCGGGGGGTGGATGGGGGGTTTGCAGGACTGAAAAAGTCGCCGAACTTGCTTGCTGGCCGCCGCGCTGCTACTAATGACTTCGGTACTCGCTCTCTCTCGGACTCCCCCTTATCGGTTACCATTGTTTCATTCCAGATGGCTCTCCTTCACTCATCACCTACCCCCTGCCCTCCAACCCTCTTCCATTCCCCGCATTCGTTCCCACGGGACTTGCTATCACTTCCCCCTGCATTACCTCTACACCCCCCCCCCCCCCTTTCCCGCATATCTGTCTCGTTTAAATAGAGTTTATTGTCGCTAACCGCTCCCTCTAAACTCACACTTAAACTACTCACTAATGCTCCCCCCCCCTCCCCAGCTGCAATTGTCGAACACCAGGCAACTGTCACTGACTAACACACACACACACACACACACACATCGTCACACGCGCAGACACATACACTGACATACACACACACACACACACACGCGCGCGCACACATTTTACACTCACGCTTCCGTACCAAAATACGTATAGCCAAGAGGTTCATTGGTTTGGGCCAAGTAACGAGGGCAGTTTACTTCAGAGAAAAATACCATCTGACAATGACCATGAAAGATAACATTGTTCAGAGATAAATCCCAAATAGGAAGTTACACTCGTTATTCCGCCCAATTCAAGAAAATAGTATTATTAGTTAGGAGTGTTATGTTGTACTAGTTGAAGGGGTTTTGCGGACTATATGCAATCTATACGAGTCAATCACCTTGGGCGGCAGCTGATCTAAGTAACCTAAGTAAGCAGTGCTTTTCCAGTCCCCCATCACCTTAACTATTTCACCCGGCACGCCACAACTCAACGCCCACGCGGCGCCGCCCCGCCGGAAACTGTGACTAGAGAAATTCCCTCCAGCAACAGCAGCAGTTACACGCAGTCTCTTATTGAAATCAGATCCTTTGATCGGAAAAACCTGCGCCTTGGGGCCCATCGGTCCCAACACATGAAACATCTCAGTCACTGCGGACACTGGACATAAAGGATGTGAAGGCATTGCAGGAAGCTTTATTTCCACGGAGCGTTCTTTACGCTGAATTGTCTTACTCCATTGAAAAGTTATTGACACACTGTCCGTCCCCAAAATCACCACGCGATCTCGTGTAAGCTGCTTATCGGGATCAAAATTCCCGTTGTCCTGGAACAAGTTTGATTTTCGGAGAACTCCGAAGAAAAGCACCAAACACGCCGCCCAAAACACAATGTCTTCTTTACAAAGAAAATTCAGCTGGCGCTTGATAATATGTAGTAGTTCAGGAGTGATTGGGGTTTTCTTGTTTACAGCACACCCTTTAGATTTCTCAATGCCTTTAAGAGTGGTCTGTACATACCACGAGTCTTTAAAGGGGTGCGGCAAACCACTTTCCAGATGAAGGATGCGAATAATGTTTATGTACTGTTTAATGGACGACGGTTTTAAGCGTCTGGCTAAGTACGCTGCGTATTGCGCAACAGTCTGCTCGTTCACAGGCACTGGCATTATGTCCATCTCCGCACAGAAGCGTAAATACGAGGTGAGGTGAGTGCGATATGTCTTCTTGGTGTTATCAGAGAAGGCGCTGGCCCTGTAATCCAATACCTCTGCTGTCAGCTGAGCGCCCAAGCGGGATTCCTGACCTGGAAAGAAGGAACACAAGGGCTTGGTCAGACATATGGTCACACAGGTTCACGTTGGGGGGTCTCCCCCGGTGCCAGAAAGTCAACAGCCGCACTAATTCTTCGCGCCGCCTGGGCTCGTGAAGACGTGAAATAGTGTCAGCCATAATGTTTACACAACCGGCCACATGCACCGCCGCAATGCTACAGTTTACTTTAGCACATTCCCATGCCATTTTCCGAAGTAAGCTGTTGACATACTGATTAGTAGATCTGCCCTTATTGATAATCGCTTTTGTCACAGTACTATCAGTATGCACAATCACTTCTTGTCCGCACCACATCGGTGCCCATCGTGTCACAGCTTGTAACACAGCACATACTTCTTTAAAGTTTATGTGTAAATCATTCGCTGCCGGCATGTCTTTTTCAAAGTAGGTGTACTGCCAGTCGCCTTGCCAAAAGGCACCTGCTGCAATATTACAAGCGTCCACATGGACATGCTGTTTTGCATTGTGGAAATAATACACTGTTCCATTAAATACATGCATAAAAGAAAGCCACCATTGCACATCTTTCTGGAATTCGCTAGAAAGCTTTGCTTTGTGCCGCTGCTGCTGTAGGGGTTTGATTGTGTCCAGTATCCGCCGCAGAAAGAATTTTCCTCCTCTGACAGCTTGACAGGCCCAATTAAGAGAACCCGCGATGCTTTGAAGCTGAGTTTTTGTCGCGCGCTTCTTTCCTTGAAATTGCAGTAGTCGCCGCCGCAGTTGCTGCAGTTTGTCACTTCCAAGTGACAGAGTGTTGTTCCGCGTGTCGATGTCGACTCCAAGAAATGTGATACGTTGGGTGGGCCCCACCACCTTCTTCCAGCTAATGTTGAAGCCTAGTTCCCTCAATAATCTAATTAAAGAGAATAACATGTCGTTGCACTCCTCTTTTGTTGCTGCTACTAAAAGAAAATCATCTATATATGCTAACACACCAGGCATGCCTCTCCTGGCCATGCACCTGCGAATCGCCTGTGAAAGTCTATGGAAATGTGACGGTCCAACATTGCTACCAAATGGAAGTCGACTGTCAAACAAATAAGTCGGTGTCTTTTTTCCTTTGAAATGCCACTTGAGTCCCGTTACACAATAATCATCCGGACTGATGCACACTGAGCGATATGCGGACTGCAAGTCGACTTTAGCACACCAATAATCTGTCTTCGCTAAGGCGCACGCATCAGAGACTGTTTGAAACTTCACCGACTCAGGGACGGAGTAATCGTTCATTGCCCTACCTGTTGGTTTGCTGGCGTCATGAATTAGCCTAACGCTACCATCTTCTTTGGGGATCGCGGCGAGTGCGCTTACCACCGTTGGCTTCTTACTTGCCATTATATAATTTCCTTTCGCTATTTGATCTAACAGTTCTTGTTCTACCACGTCACGATGATCGTACGCTGATTTATGATTGCTTTGTTCTGCCGCTAACACACATGTTTTATGTTTTTCTGTTACACGAAAACCGTGCTGTATACCGTCTAACAAAAATTCTCTGTCACAATCGCCCTCTAGCACTGAGTGCCACATTTGAGATTTTGCACTAATAGATGCATGATTTCCTAAAAACGCACAGTTATGAGGATCTAATTGAGGGAACGGGCTGGAATAGGTGGGGCCTACCGTTGTGTTGTCAGTTCGCTGCGCTGTATCCTAGGCATTGGTGTTTGCTGTCGCCTGGTGGTCTTTGCCGGGGTGCTCCTTTCCACACGTGTCACACACGTGTTCGAACCTGCAGCGGGACCCGTAGAGGCATGTGCCTTTGTTTGTGTACTGCAGGCACACCTCCTTCCCACTGGGTCCCACAGGTCGTCGAATACCGCCGCTTCCCGTCGTGGCCTTGCCGCTTTTGTTGCCAGGAACTTGTTGGGCACGCTCACGGAGAATCACTGTGGACAGGTGGGGGTTGGGGGTTCCCCAAGCAAACCCGCTGGTAGACTGGCGCTTCCTGTACTCATCATCATAAAGGAGCACCGACTGCCAGGAGAATCTTGCGCCGAGCTCGCCCACCATCTCTGTATAACCGAGGTAAGCTTCGTGGTCGAAGTCCACGGTGTTCATGAGTTTTGCCATTATTTTAGCATTTGCCACGATCCAGTGGCAGGGGGATACTTTCTCCAACTTTGGTTTGTTGGCCAGCTTGAGCGTGACACCTCCCCCGAGCGTCACCTCTTCCTCCACCGCCATAGAAGCCGGTACGAAGTCAACAATTCGTAAATAAGTCTCACCTGGTGAAGCAGACTGTATGGCCATGTTGCCAAGAAGACCCTGGAGCGGTGCCACTTGGTCGGCAGCACGCAACGGCCCTCCCCCGTACTTCTGTTGCAGGTCTGCCACTGCCGCTTTTAATTCCACTATGTGGCCTCGTTTTAACTTAAGGCTTTCCAGGTCCTTTTCTCCTGCATATTTCAAGGCACTGAGGCTTGTGAACTCCTCTTTTTCCAGAACCTCAATTACAGGTTGGGGCAGATTTTTTGCCCAAGAAGTAAAATTGAACTCCATGGTTTGCAGGACTGAAAAAGTCGCCGAACTTGCTTGCTGGCCGCCGCGCTGCTACTAATGACTTCGGTACTCGCTCTCTCTCGGACTCCCCCTTATCGGTTACCATTGTTTCATTCCAGATGGCTCTCCTTCACTCATCACCTACCCCCTGCCCTCCAACCCTCTTCCATTCCCCGCATTCGTTCCCACGGGACTTGCTATCACTTCCCCCTGCATTACCTCTACACCCCCCCCCCCTTTCCCGCATATCTGTCTCGTTTAAATAGAGTTTATTGTCGCTAACCGCTCCCTCTAAACTCACACAATAATTTTTATATATTTAATTTTCAGAGCTTGTTTTTAATCCGAATATAACATATTTATATGTTTTTGGAATCAGCAAATGATGGAGAATAAGATGAACGTAAATTTGGATCGTTTTAGAAAAAAATAATTTTTTTTACAATTTTCAGATTTTTAATGACCAAAGTCATTAATTAATTTTTAAGCCACCAAGCTGAAATGCAATACCGAAGTCCGGGCTTTGTCGGAGATTACTTGACCAAAATTTCAACCAATTTGGTTGAAAAATGAGAGCGTGACAGTGCCGCCTCAACTTTCACGAAAAGCCGGATATGACGTCATCAAAGACATTTATCGAAAAAAAGAAAAAAACGTCCGGGGATATCATACCCAGAAACTCTCATGTCAAATTTCATAAAGATCGGTCCAGTAGTTTAGTCTGAATCGCTCTACACACACACACACACACGCACAGACACACACACATACACCACGACCCTCGTCTCGATTCCCCCCTCGATGTTAAAACATTTAGTCATAACTTGACTAAATGTAAAAAGGCCTATAAGATGAATTTTGTCGCGCGCGAGGAATGTATCTTTAAATGTCCCAAAGCGCCAACGGTCTGTTACCTCACACACACTCCTACATTTTAACCTGACCTAACGGATCATTTATCAAATTAAATTGTCTTAGAATGAATCAAAACAGCAACATAGAATGCTCAATACGGAATTAATGGACACTTAGCGCACAGTTCCCTTTAGCAGTATCAAAAATACCTGTTTTGAGTTAGATTACTTTTAAGTAAAACCCAAATCTTTTTTTATAATGATAACATAGTGAGAGATAATAGAAGTATTTATTTTAAAAGTTGGTATGAAGAAGGAATTGTATAATTGTAAAATATTAAGTTAATTCTGATGGTAAATATTTGAATTATCAAGAGTTTTCTGAATTGTTTTGTTAATGTTAAAAGTAATATATAGTTGTATAATAGAATTGTATCCGCTGTGAAAAGTTATCAGATGAAATCAAATTTTAAGACATTGATTTGGCAGCAGGAATCGGTGGATAATAGAGTGTGGTCAGTGAAAATAAACAAGGGAATCAGGTTGTGAAGAAGGTGTTTGTGCAGTCTAACTTTATTCTATCAGCGGTTTTTTTTTATTTTTTTTTTAAATTTTATTTGCCAAGCACATCATCGTGGGGCTTTTAATCCATAACATGCATCCGTCTACAATGTATCTTCATTCATCCTTCAACATGTATAATAAATATGTAAATGGAAAGTATACAAGACATACAACATTAGGACCTAACCGACAGACGGACATATAACATACCGTTCACTTAAGTATGGCCGGAGCATAACATCACATGCAGATTCCAATACTGATAAAAAAAGGGGGGAGAGAGAGAGAGAGAGAGAGAGAGAGAGAGAGAGAGAGAGAGAGAGAGAGAGAGAGGGAGAGAGAGAGAGAGAGAGAGAGAGAGAGAGAGAGAGCGAGAGGGGGGTAATGATAGTGGTGGTATCATTTATAATGTATACTATTTAGTAATAATGCATCAGCGGTTTTAAAATGGAATAATTAACACCTATGAAAGTAATATGAATTGGAAATGTATTTTTTTGAAACCCTTTCAAAGTACTCTTGTATAAGTTTAAGGTGGTTTCAGTTGCGACTCTTGCACCGGATTCTACCTTGTAACACATATTTGTATTTGTGTAAAATTAAAGACTCACCGCTTTGCACATTTTGTGGTTATTACGAAGATAAATTTTTTCACTTATTTGGGGATTGTAGAATTGTCAAAACCTTCTGGGAATGAATTGCATAATGTATTCAACAAAGAATGTTTGCATTGTGAACGATCGACATTTTGCAAAGGATTAATAATATTTGGAGATGAAGATAATGTTAACACTGATAATGTTTTAGATTTGATTATTCTTTTAGGAAAATATTATATTTATAAATGTAAATTTTAAGGTTCAGTTCCGCTTTTGAGTGTGTTTGTTTGAAAATATTAAAACAAAGATGAATTTTATTAGAAATAGATATTTGGATGTTTTTGTCAGATTGGTCACCCTATGCGAATATTTGTTAAACCCTTATTATAGGGTATTTATTTTAGGTTACTGACCAGGGTAAAGTGTCTATTTGAGCCTTTCTTTTTTCACAGTTGATAGTTAAAAATGTGTGTGTGGGTATGAATGTACGTCTTATGTCTTATGTCTGCTTGTCTTATCCCTTTACCTGTCTGTCCCTTTATGGGTGTAGTGGTGTCTTGTATTTGTGTGGTTCCTTGTCATTGTGTTTATAACTGGATGGAACTTTAAAGAAGAATCTATCATTTATATTTGTATTTAAGAGTGTAAACATTGTTAATGTTACCACCACCATCACTACCCCGTTCCGCCGTCTATCTCTCTCTCTCTGTCTCTCTCGCTCTCTGTCTCTCTCTCTGTCTCTCTCTCTCTCTCTCTCTCTGTCTCTGTCTCTCTTTCTCTCTCTCTATATATATCTCTCTGTATATATATATATATCTCTCTCTCTGTCTGTCTCTCTCTCTTTCTCTCTCTCTCTCTTTCTATTTCTCTCTCTCTCTCTCTCTCTCTCTCTCTCTCTCTCTCTCTCTCTCTCTCTCTCTCTCTCTTTCTATGAGAATTGTACTCGGCATGCTTGATGTTTTGGTATTACTTGCAGGTGAATGTTACGTTGTATATTTCTGTCTGTTTTGTCCTAATGTTGTCAATAGGTCTTGTATAGTTGCCGTTTAGATCAGGAATGTGTCGTTAAAATGAATTGTTAGAATGTATTATCAAACTCTAAGTTTCCTTGAGTGGTAAATGTTGAAAGATGATGAATGATAACACATTGAGAGTGGACGGATGCATGCTATTGATTAAAAGCCCCACAATGATGTGCTTGGCAAATATACAACATAAACAAATAAAATAAAATAAATGACCCAGGTGTAACTGTTAATTGATTGTTAGATGTAAGATTACATTTTTGTGAGAGCAAAGACAAAACAAAATTTTGAAAGAAAAAAATGTATATGACAATATACATATCATTATCTGTATATAAAAAAGACATAAAAAAAGGAAAATAACAAAATAACATCGCGGCTACGAACTGAGATTTGTATTTCATCGCAAGAAGACGTTATAATGTAATACTATCCACAAATTGGATGTTTGTTTTTGCTTTATTCCAAATCTCGTCCCAACATAATTACACCATTTAATGGATAACTTTATTAATAATTGCACTATATCGAATAACATGTTCTGGGTACACTGATACCTAATTTCACAAAGTACTATCAGCCATGTCCCATAATTAAAAAAAGAATGATATGAAATTTTTAATATTTATAAGATGATTATTATTATCATATTTGCTACTTGTGTGTGTGTGTGTGTGTGTGTGTGTGTGTGTGTGTGTGTGTGTGTGTGTGTGTGTGTGTGTGTTTTCTGTGTTGCAGGACAAAGTTTTAGATTAAGCATTTAGATTTGTTGTTAGCAATTATACTAAAATAACAGTGGGTATGATATTGACTTAATAATGAAGATAGGAATATGAATTGTGAGTTGATGTGTGGATTTGCGCCGAGAGCCTGCAGTCATGTTTAAGGAATTATGCATATTTAGTACTTTTAGTGCAACTCAATATTTCATGTTGTTCAATATCATGTTTTATGTTTGTTGTCATTTACACTACACCACAAACAAATTTTAAATTCTTCTGTTCAGATGATATAAAGTCTTCTGTGTCTATGTATTTGTCTGATCTGGTCACCAAAATGCGTCGGCCATTTTGAATTCCTGACTCGCTGTTCATCGATAAATGTCATTCCAATTGATGTCCTCTTAATCGACAAGTTACTTCCTATACTTATAAAAAACATAAATCGGTGGAAAGCTGGCAGAACAAAAAATGAGTGGAAAATTAAAAAAAAGAGTACAATGTTCCTTGGAATAACGGGGGGAAACACACACATATTGAAACTCTACAACATCAACCTCGTTACATTCATTCGTACTATTTTCCAGTAACCCTTCACAACAATAATCGGATCGGTTGATAAACATATGCTTACTCACCGTAATTAGCCCTTGTATCACTTCTCGTAAGTCAGAAACAAATTGGTAAATATCCGAAACAGTTCGCTGAAATCCCGACACACAACTCCGTTACACTCATCAGCCTGTACTATTTTTCAGTAACCCTTGACAACTTAAATCGAATCAGTTGGTAAACACATGCTTCCTAAGGCAAAAAAAAAAAAAAAATAGGTGTGGTTACGGTAACATAGCCAAAAAAATAGGGTAGGAAGGTAGGCAATCACGTTTTTTTTTAAACTTTTTTTTCTAATGTGTACAAATTAAACCTACTTGACAGGGAAATAAGTGTGCGACTCGAGCGCTGTCGCTTTCATTGCGTTTTCTGCACTCGGTTTTTTTTCTTCTTTTTTTTTCTTTTTTTGACAAATGTAATAAAAAGTTATAGGGTCGGCCCCTAAAAATAGGGTAGGTCGGGTTACCGTAACCACACCTATTTTTGTTTTAGGCCTCACCGTTATTCAGCCTTTTGTCACTTCTCGTAAGTTAGAAGCAAACTATTGGTATCTATCCGAAACTGTTCCTTGTACTCCAGACACACCTGCCTTTATGCAGATTCGGTGTGAACCAATACTTTTGCGCAGGACTACGAAGAAAAATGCTGTTCAAACAGTATAGTTTCCTGGCTGCTTGCGCGCTAGATAAGACTTTTATCAACCGAATTAGAGGTCGGCTGTAGTGCGTTATCAACCAACAAAGAGGTCGATTGTATATATGTTACAGATAATCTGTGAAACCAGGGAATGAATTAACTGACGGAAACAAACAGTTAATTCATGTATTACCTACAATAGTTTAGTTAATATAACACGTATTCCCTGGTTTCACAGATTAACTGTAACATATATAGTTTGTGGCTGCTTGCGCACAAGATTGGACTGTTATCAACCAACAAAGAGGTCGGCTGTATATAGTTTGTGGCTGCTTGCGCACAAGATTGGACTGTTATCAACCAACAAAGAGGTCGGCTGTATAATTATAGTTTTTGGCTGCTTGCGCACAAGATTGGACTGTTATCAACCAACAAAGAGGTCGACTGTATGTAGTTTGTGGCTGCTTGCACACACGATTGGACTGTTATCAACCAAAAAAAGAAGTCGGCTGTAGTGCGTGACTGCTTGTGCAAAAGGTTGGACTGTCATCAACCAACACAGAGGTCGACTGTATGTATAGTTTGTGGCTGCTTGCGCACACGATTGGACTGTTATCAACCAACAAAGAGGTCGACTGTATATAGTTTGTGGCTGCTTGCGCACACGATTGGACTGTTATCAACTAACAAAGAGGTCGGCTGTAGTGCGTGACTGCTTGCGCACAAGATTGGACTGTTTTCATCCAACAGAGAGGTCGGCTGGGATTTGTCCATATAATAGGCATGAAAACAAATTGTTGGGGGTACAAACATGTAATAAACCCTTGCGGATTGGTTTGATGTCTTTTTGCAAGTTTTGTTTTTTCTGAGAAAAAAAACCCCATGGGTAGACTTCATGTTCCTTCCGTTTTTGTGAAGAAATGTTCCGTTTTGAATTAGACCGTTTCTGCGTCTTGTGCTCATGCAACTGAAAAGTTCAGTTGGTTAAAGTTGGTTATTTTTAAATCACAGAGGAAAACAACCAACAGATTTCTATTTTTGCTTGGTCAAAATTGCTTCAAGGAAACTTTCTTGTCAGAGTCAGTCTACATGATGATTTGGACTTTATAGTTACTGGATTTCTCACATCAAGGTGCACAAAACCTAGGGCTTTCAGTCATGCCTCAGGCATCTATGCTTTTGAACAAGCAATGGAAAACTGCAATAATTTTACGAACAAATTTGTTATCATTGTCCCCGCGGGAAAGCGTAAGGCATGGACTAATTACTCAAAAGCCTACATGGAAGTCTATTAATATCGACGAGAGAGAGTCCTTTCTATCTTGTGTAGTTTACGCCAAGACATTGAGTTTGATTACGAAAAAAAGACTGGTTCTATTTTGGCATACCACACACAGTCTGTATAGCCTAGTCTATATGTTACATAAATGTTGACGGGAGATGCGAACTGACAAACCACATAAAGTCTCGTTTGGCTGGCAACACTAAAAATATGTGTGTTGATCTGTGGGATAGTTGTGTAATGTTTTGACTCTTTATATCCTTATCTGCGACAACAAAGATAAGACTTGCCTCAACAGTTTTCTGAGCATTTCACCATCTTTAAAACTCGACACGATTTGGGGAAAACACCTGCGTGTGATAATAGCAGCTTTTGAAGTAGCCGACGCCAGACAAACATTGTGTGCGTGGCGCGCATAATTGAACAGGGAGCCTTTCACGAAATATAATCGGCAAAAATATCCTCACTCAGTTTTGTATGGTTTCTTAGCCCCGGTGTCCAAACCTCATTCAAATTTGTAACAGCTTGTGAAACTTGTGAGAGACCGTCCTGAATAGAAAGTTAATTGTTCCATATTAAAACATGACAAACGCATTCCGTGGCAGGGTTTCATTTACTAGTGTGCATTGCGCAATTGGCGCATAACATCTCAAAATGTCCCATTGGGATTCCCTTCAGTGGGTCAAGTGAGATCACGTACCACTGCGCCACCCCATGCACACTTTTCACGGGAGTACAGTGGTCGGAATGACTTGAGCAAAAACGCTCGCTTAGCCGAGCAACTTGCAAGTTTGTGAAATGCGCTGTGATTGGCTTTTAAAATGTGATTCATTAGTATTCAAGCAATCCTGCGAACTATCGTTTACCTCTGTGGTAACTGTCAACAGAAGCGATATCGATCGACACACACACACACACACACACACACACACACACACACACACACACACACACACACACACACACACACACACACACACACACACTAATCTGATACATTGGCAAATTATCATATCACCAGTAAGCACCAAATAACACTGTTTTGCATATTTCAGCAAAAGCATTTTCGGACCGCCTAGCCTGCTTTGCGCGTTTTACCTTTGACTATGTAAAGTCCCATTAACATTTAGTTGAGTGGGGACAAAATGTAAATGTCCCATTGTCTTTTTCTTCCAGGCTAAACCCTGCTCAGCATGTTGAGCAAGAGTAAAACACACGTTGAATGGGTTGCAAGATGGACGAATCTCGAGAAGAACTCGGTCGGGTTTGCATGGTTTGTGAAAGCGCGAATTGCAATCCCTTGATTTTAGCAAGACAAACCATCCAACACTGGGCGAAAAGTGGCGTTTTGTATCTTACAAAACTACTCAAAATCCCAACAAAACTTCAAGTTTCAATGGGTTTATCACATTTTGGTGTTCACGACAACGCCAGATTTTGATTGGATTTTGTTGAAGTTATCGCAGCGAAATTGCCTGGAATTTCAGCGCGTTTTGCGACGGTCAAAACATCATGTTAAACCATGTTACAGCATGTCTGTAACATGCAAAAATTCCAAGTTTTGATGGCATTAAAGCTTTGGTTTAACGCCAAGTAACATCATGTTATCGTAGACTTAACTTGCAAAACTGCTTGTTTTGGTGGTGTTACAGCTTGCTTGTAATGTGATTAACATCATGTTATCGTAGACTTAACTTGCAAAACTGCTTGTTTTGGTGGTGTTACAGCTTGCTTGTAATGTGATTAACATCATGTTATCGTAGACTTAACTTGCAAAACTGCTTGTTTTGGTGGTGTTACAGCTTGCTTGTAATGTGATTAACATCATGTTATTGCTGGTATAACATGCAAAACCCCATGTTATGTTGGTGTTAAAGCTTGCTCAAATGCCTATTAACTCCATGTTATGTTGGTGTTAAAGCTTGCTCAAATGCCTATTAACACCATTTTAGTTGGTGTAAGGCTTGATTATTAATGTAAAAAAACACCATGTTATGACGTTCACATAATTGTTTTCCACTGGATGGAATTTTGTGGAAAAGAAAGCATGTTGTTTGGGAATTGTGTGCGGGTTTCATGCTTGGATATTGCACTATGCTGACTTGTCACAGGTCAATTTACATTTAACAATATTAGTTTTCAAATGCATCATCCTTCACACATTATGTAAACATCTTTAACATTAACACTTTGGTTGTAAAATGATTGCACTTTATTCAAACAGGACAAAAACAAAAATGCTGATTCACAATGTACAATAGCAAAGGACTATTTTGAGTGGAGACAGTGTTCATCCACACTATAGATGCCCTGTGAAAACATTGGCCATAGATATATGTGAATTACTTCCCTTGGGTATGAACATTTATGAATGATTAAATGGGTGAAAGAAGGCCACACAAAATGAAAATCAGTAAATAACAAAATCACTTCCCTTGTGAGTAAGAACAGTCATACCATGTTCCAACTTTTTGCTAAAAATTCGCCCACAATGTGACCTTCAAAGTTAACAAGAAGGGCAAAGCCCATACGACTCACATGCTTTACACATTTTTCCTACCAAAATACATGTGACCTTGACCCAAGGTCAAGGTCATCCAAGGTCATGCAACACAAAGCTGTTAATTCAAGGCATAGGAAGTACAATGGTGCTTATTGGCTCTTTCTACCATGAGATATGGTCACTTTTAGAGGTTCACTACCTTATTTTGGTCACATTTCATAAGGGTCAAAGTGACCTTGACCTTGATCATATGTGACCAAATGTGTCTCATGATGAAAGCATAACATGTGCCCCACATAATTTTTAAGTTTGAAACAGTTATCTTCTATAGTTCAGGGTCAAGGTCACTTCAAAATATGTATACAATCCAACTTTGAAGAGCTCCTGTGACCTTGACCTTGAAGCAAGGTACAGGGTTCCTGCAGGGCAGAGCTGATACAATTCAAGGAGTTTTCAAGGACATTTCCAGGACCAAATAAATGCTTTTCAAGGACATGATTTTCCCCAAATTAATGCGGTTCTCCGCGTCTGCAAACTATTAGTCATTCCGTAGTTGTTTCCCTTGCTAACTTCCGGGAAGGAAAGCAACTACGGGTGACTAATAATAGTTAGTTCGTCTGCTTTCGTTTTCACTCGATCTTTTATTCTCCCAAAATGTGTGTACTGTATTTGACGAAAAAAAGGGTGTTACATTTTTTTTTTTAAATAAGACAAGCTGCTGACGAAATGTATAGGCAACAATTTGGAAAAATCAAGTACTTTTCAATGACTATTTAACAAAACTCTATTTTCAAGCACTTTTCAAGGCCTGGAAAAGGTTTTCCAATTTTCAAGGAGTTTTCCAGGGTTCAAGGACTCTGTACGAACCCTGATGGTAAACCAAACTGGTATCAAAAGATGGGGCTTACTTTGCCCTATATATCATATATAGGTGAGGTATTGAATCTCAAAAACTTCAGAGAAAATGGGAAAAATGTGAAAAATAGCTGTTTTTTAGGCAACATTTATGGCCCCTGCGACCTTGACCTTGAAGCAAGGTCAAGATGCTATGTATGTTTTTTGGGGCCTTGTCATCATACACCATCTTGCCAAATTTGGTACTGATAGACTGAATAGTGTCCAAGAAATATCCAACGTTAAAGTTTTCCGGACGGCCGGACGTCCGGACGGACGGACGGACGGACGGACGGACGACTCGGGTGAGTACATAGACTCACTTTTGCTTCGCATGTGAGTCAAAAAGGGGTAACTGAACTTCATGTTTGGATGTCATGGAGTCATGGAGTCCAACATGAAGAAATGTATAAGAACACAAGAATGTATGCATGACAAAGAACAAATGTTTATTTTTGAATGTTTTATGTATGTTATTATTACGGACACAAAAGCTCAGCAATGCAATTTCTCTTTTAGAGATTAATAAAGTTATTGTATTGTATTGTATTGTATTGTATGTCAGTAAATTTTGAAAGCCCTAGATTCATAAACATCTGAAAACTGCTCAACGTCTTTGCATCACGGCACATTAATAAAAGTAAGAGTTAGTAAGACTGGCCTAACTGCTATGGTGAGGCAGTAATAACTCGTTGATGAAGAATTATTTGAATTCTGAATTTCGAACAAACAAATACAGTGTCCTTCCAAACACCCTTTTCAGGCCTCCAAGAATAAAAAAATAAGCTGGTCTTAAAAAGGAGGAAATCTGCTTAATATCTAGGTAAATGTACAACAGGTTGTGAACAGAAAATCCAAAAATGTAAGGTCTGAAAAGCGGGGAAGTTTGAAAAGGGGGGAAGGGGGGGACCTAAAATGTGACGATCATAACAACCATAATTTATCTAACAAAGTTCATTCTGAAATCTTCTTCAGCGTTTGATTATGGAGAGACTAAATCCTCAGTTCAGATGTGGTCTTAACTCCTTGTCTCCCAGGTACACACAGTCACTATGTACATTGCATCTGTTATCATTCGGCACATATCCGCATCCTGCTTAGACTGTTAGCTTCAGTCGCTTCCTGTAACGTTGATCTAACGCCAGGATTCTAGCCTGTTGATACAGTTTCTACAATTCTGAGTGACCTGCTGCAGCACAGCTGGTCTCGGCTTAAAAAATCTTGGTCAACATAGATGGGGTACAAAGTGTTAAAATAAAGCGTCCTTCCAAAGTTGATGACAGGTCCCCAGAGTATTCACAAAATTATATGGTACTGGAACTGGAAGCCTTGCACGGCGATGAAAAAGATGTCCACGCCTACATGAAGAAGCATCCTTCACGGCTTCAGCGGAAACAGTCGGCTGGGGATGAGGACAGCACCTATGTAAAAAATATAGACAAGAACAAAAATATATGTCAATGGGAAAACAAAGAAACAAGTAGAGAAGGACCTCCCCACCTTTACACAGTGAAAATGAAAAACACATGTGAATGTACTTATGTTTTAAATCTCCCCCCCCCCCCCACCCCCCCCAATTAAGACCAATTATCCAAGATATTTTTTAGTCCTCAAAGGAGAATTTCACTGTTCTCACGGAACCCTGAAGAAAACTGAGCTGTGCTAATATATTACATAACTGCAAACATCCCTCAAATTCAATATTGCAAGCCACAATTACATTCCTCATAAAGGCACTTCATGCTCACGTGTGAAAACTAACATAAGTTTACAAGTGTGTATCTACTTATAATAATAATAATAATAACGGGCATTTATAAAGCGCCTTATCAGAAGTTCAAAGCGCGTGACAACAATACGTGTATAAAAAATTCATACAATCACTGTCAGATTCAAACAACACATCATGCACATCTTACATCCCCAGACTCTATGCTAAGGCCAAAAAAAAAAAGTCTGTTTACGGTATCCCGACCGACCCTATTTTTTTGCGCGACCCTAGACTTTTTTTTGGCATTTGGGGGGGAAAAAAAAAATCAAAATCTTAAAACAAAGTTTGTTTTTTGGCAAAATAATTTGATGTTTTTTGGAGAAAAAAAAAATCCCGACCTACCGACCCTATTTTTTGGGCCGATGTTACCGTAAACAGACTATTTTTTTGTTTGGCCTAAGGAACTATCCGTAATGTTGTTGGAACAAGAGAGTTTTCAAATTGGACTTAAAAGATGAAATGTATGGAGAGTGACGTAATAGAAAGGGGAGTGAATTCCATAACTGAGGGCCATGATATGAAAACGTGCGGAAGCCATGAGCCTTGCGTTTAAAGCAACCTTGACGGAGAAGTCGAGCATCAGCAGAAGAATGAAGGGTGCGAGAGGGAGTGTAGAGGGAGACCAGTTCCGAAAGATAGGCAGGTGCCGATTCAGAGATGATCTTGTAGCAGAAGCAGGCAGCTATATACCTAATACGTTCAGATACAGGAAGCCAGTGAAGTTCTTTCATGAGAGGAGTGCTGCAGAGTGTTGTACTTTTTGCAAGGGTTGGAGAGTGGAGTCAGGGCAGCCTATGAGAAGGGATTTGCTGTAATCTAATCTACACAGAATGCAGGATGTAACGAGAGTTTTAGTGGCATCAACAGTCAGAAATGTTCTTGTGGAACCTATTCTTCTAGTTCTAATGTAGTACCTGTTTGTAGTGAACTCACCAGCAGGAGTATTGCATACATAATTACGCATTACTGAATTAAAGTAACTATTTTCAAAGCTTCTCGCTTACCTTGGAATAGTGTCAAGCAGCTTATGTTGTGTCTAGATCAGCAATCAGATCTTCACACTCAGCCTGCACTTGCTGAAAACTGGACATGCCTGTATCTCAATCAAGCTGTTGTTGCGGAGACAACGGAATCATGCTCAAGTCAGGTCCAACTGAAATAAAAGCATATTGTTAGCTGATAAATGATTTGATCAAGCAAAACCATGCGGTATTTTTTTAATAAAATATTTTGTATACCCCGCTAATGCAAAAATAATGTACTTATTTACTATTAGCATTAATTTTAGCTGGTCATTCTTCTTCTTCTTCTTCTTCAGCGTTCCAGAATTGTCTGGTTACGTGTGAGCTCGTTTGCCCATTTGGGTTCCCCACACTATACTCTGAGAGCATAGTCAGCTTCACTCCGATTTCGTTGAGTAGGCATGCTGGGTATTTTCGTGTTTCCATAACCCACCGAACTCTGACATGGATTACAGGATCTTTTCCGTGCGCACTTGGTCTTGTGCTTGCGTGTACACACGAAGGGGGTTAAGTCACTAGCAAGTCTGCACATAAGTTGACCTGGGAGATCGGAAAAATCTCCACCCTTAACCCACCAGGCGGCAGCGACCGGGATTCGAACTCCCGACCTCTCGATTACGAGGCCGACGTCTTACCACCACGCCACTGCGCCCGTCGCTGGTCATTCAAACCAGAGCTTGTTCTAGAACTCCACAAGAACAACAATGGCAGTTGGCAATGGCACTGGCAGAATACAGATCAAAACAATATTAGTATTAGCCTCACCAAGGGTTGACTTCCCATCAAAATGAATGACGGACTGAATCAAACTTCAGAGACATTACAATTTTTCACAACAATTTTTTCAGCAAACAGCCATGTTTTAATACCTGTACAAATGTATCAGTGATATCACTATGAGTATGACAGTATGACAGTGTGGTAAGCTTACCGACGATTCGTTCAGTATAGTCTTTCTATGTAAGTAGTGGTCCAGTGAACGATACCTTCCGCCTGTGGTTCGAGACAGAGATTAAGTTGAAACTTAATTCGAGAAGCCAAACACTGACGAATACTTACGTATTTTGAGCAAAACCCACGCACGTCGACCACAAGTTGATGTCTGCTGGAGTACGTGGGCGACTGACCTGCAGCAGAATTCAAATCAATTAGTCAAGTCACTATGACATATCTTTATTGTTATCGCCACACGACGGGCGCTGTGGCGGGGTGGTAAGACGTCGGCCTCGTAATCGGAAGGTCGAGGGTTCGAATCCCGGCTGCGGCCGCCTGGTGGGTTAAGAGTGGAGATTTTTCCGATCTCCCAGGTCAACTTGTGTGCAGACCTGCTAGTGACTTATCCCCCTTCGTGTGTACAGTAGTCCCTTCCATTTCCGGCCCTTTCGTGGGCGTGAACCTACCCGGAGCGGCCAGCTTTCCCATGACTAATGAGTTTTCCTTCTATAATTGACTCTTAATGGCCGTTAACCTGTCTGACGCGGTCAACGGTCACTGATTTTTGCCCTAAGGTGCCCCTCTTACTCGACAGGAGCGGCCACTTAACGGCCACTTGTCACTTTCGCGGGCGAGCGCCTGTGGTGTGTGTGTGTGTGTGTTGTGTGCACAGACGGCACAGCACGAGCAGACGACATGAATACTTACAGTTACGCATGCGCAAACTGTAAATACAGACATGCGCATACATGTACATTTACGGCAGTCACTTCCGGATCGATCACAGCTGATGTGAGTTTGAAACACTTGTTTATCTGACACTCAAATACATATATAATAATCCAAACAACACACATAGAAACATACGAAACAATAGCTTAGCCAGGACGATCGAGTTAAACACGCAAATAATTAAGATGTATAAACGAAAGCAAAACTAACAGAGACAATGAATCGGCGGCTCGTGGATGATCGCTTTCTTTTCTTCATGAAAACTTGATCGTGTTTTTGGGGTTTTTTTGGAGGAAGAGGGGGCCTGTAATGAACGGCCACCTGATATTTGCGGTCACCTTTGCAATGACTAATGGGTGACCGGATATGGCAGGTACTACTGTACACGCAACCACAAGACCAAGTGCGCACGGAAAAGATCCTGTAATCCATGTCAGAGTTCGGTGGGTTATGGAAACACGAAAATACCCAGCATGCTTCCTCCGAAAGCGGCGTGTGGCTGCCTAAATGGCGGGGTAAAAACGGTCATACACGTAAAAACACGAGTGTACATGGGAGTTTCAGCCCACGAACGCAGAAGAAGAAGTTATCGCCACACCAACCCTAAATTTTTCCTACCATACTGTATTTGTTATCCGAGAGAGAAAAAATCCATGTTGCAGACTCAACTGGAAAAATTCCCTTCTCCATCATCTAGTGGACAGAGCTCACATGATTTCAAACAAATCTTTTTTTAAAGTCACATACTTTGTGCGACAGTGTTAGTTTACTGTAACTGTAATTTATAAATTTAGCAAATTAAAAAATATCACTTATCAGATAATCAGCTAAATGCCTGGCAGATGACCCTCATTCAAAGTGAGTCGTGGCTAAACCATGAAACTAGAAAAACAGGTTATACCACAATATAAATCTCACACTGACAGCGGACAAAAACTGAGAAAACACCCAGTATACATGTACCGGTACTCACAAAAGAGTTACAAGTAGCATATTATCACTATCAGTATCACTAATAGCATACTATACTGGGCAAATAACAGCAATTTTTACTCACTGGGGGTTTCCTGGCTGGAGTCTTTGGTGTTTCTACTGACTTCTGTAGCACATGGTTGGTTGGCAGACTTCCTGGAATGAGTGCTCGCTTGCCTGTAGGCCCAGCAAAAAAACATGCAAAGAAAATGTTCAAAATGCTGAGTCGAAATTATAAGTTAAATTAACTAAACAGACCTATACATTTAGATCTATTGAAATAGAAACAAGAATTAGTAAAACACACTACTGCAAATCTGTCAAGAATGAACAAGACTGACTCAGTGACCGAGTAAAACAACAAAAGAAATCTAAGTTCTAACCCAGAAGTTTACTAGAATATATTCAAAAACACATTATCACAAGAACAAAGAGTGGTTTTTTTCCCCATTACCTAATAATTATAGCTCAGAATTACGCCTTTGTCAATGTATGATTCAGAATACGATTGTGTTATTTTTTGTCTGCGAGCTGTAAAAGTACTAGTTACTACAAGTACTAAGCCTCATACTGATTGATTGATACTACTAGAGCTTCGTCACTTGAAGCATTACAAGCAAAACAACACAGCACAGACAATCAGATGAAAGCTTATTTTCGCTATATTACTAGTTTTTTTACGTACCGTATTTGAAGCATGTTTCTTTGAAATGTCGGGAACATCCTCGCATTCTTCGGGTTGAAAAGCTTGTCAGCACGGTTGATTTTGTGGAAGAGCAGCTCTCCATTCGGCATCCGCTTTTCCGTTTGGTATACCATGGAAAGTTATAAGCGTTGAAGATCTTAGTGAGCTCACGCTGCATCCAGGCATACAACAATTTGCACCGGGCATCTTGAAATCATGGTTCACTTCTCTGGCATCATCGAAAAATGGCGAAACGGAAGTGACTTTTTTCGGAATGCAGCTTTCTTCCGGTTGTCAGCACTTACCGCGAGCGCAGCGAGTTGGCGATTGATCCAGTCAATACACAACTATGCGCCGGCATAGACCACTGATCTAACAAGAAAAATGTTCATTCAAAATGAACAGCGTCGATGCAATGTCCACCAAAGATTTATTTTGGGAAGTGTTAAAGGTTAGGGTCAAAAGTTAATGAATTGCATGTTGTGCTGGATATATATAAATTGTTTATTTTAGTCAATGCTTGCCATAATTGATCAAACAGCCACAAGAAAAAAACACTTTTTAATTAAAAAATAGAGCTTGTTTGAAACAGGTAGAAAGGAAGAGTTGATATTGCAATATCTGTACGTGGGAATGTGGTGAAAAAGAGTGCTAAAAGTAGTAAGTCAGTCTCAGATCCATTTCAAATATTTATTGCAGAAAAACAAAATACAAATTACAAAAAAACACAGAACCATTACCAGGTGTCATAGGAATGTTTGAAAACAATAGTTTTAATTTTACACTGTAAATACAGGAATCAGAATTAAACACCTCAAACTGATTGGCACATGCATAATGAATCACCTGGAATTGCAACAGGGAGATACTGAAGTAATTGGAAACAAACATCTGAAATTGACAGAGAAACAATTGAAAATATAGTACCAGTTGACATGAGCGTACAATATTTTAATGGAAGTGCAATTTTAGCACGAAGCATCCGCAGGAGGATGCACTAACAATTACATAGTGCCACAAAATGTGTACGGACATTTCACAACCGTGCATTATTAGCACAGAACACATACATGGGGGCGCACAAAACATTATTGTGACAATAATTTACACGAAACATTTCACAGTACATTTTTATGCATGGTGCATCTACTACAGGAGGGTGCTCCAACAATGATGCATAGTGCCAACATTTAGCGCAAACTTTTGACAAAAGTGCATTATTACCACAAAGCGCATACAGCGATTATATAGTAGCAAGTTGCACTAAACATTTGAACAAAATGCATTTTGTTCAAATGTTAACAGCACAGCACCAAGTTTTGCATAAGTGCACAACAGCACTGACCATTTCACAAAAGTGCATATAACAGCTGTGACAATTTTACAAAAGTGCATTGACCATTTCAGGCAGATGGCTAACATGCAGATTTCGCTTTGTCTGTCTTTCTTTGAAAAGTAGGCATGTTCAAGATCGATGAAGTCATGAGCAATTGGGTTAGATGACAGAAAAGATTCAAAAACGTCAGATTCAGTTAGATGACAGAAAAGATTCAAAAACGTCAGATTCAGTGTTTTGGGCACTGTTGAACAGGAACATTCTCTCCTGTTCAACAAATGTGGGTTCAATTCAAAAGCAACATTGTCACAGATAGGCTAGTGTTACATTTCTGTAAGTTTCAAAAACATCTTCCATGTGTTGGTTACTGTTGAACAGAGGCATATTTTCCTGTTCAAAAAAGTCTGACACAAATTTTCGTAGTTGTGGGTTAAGGTTCGATCTATACCGTCATTCAAACGAGTCGTAGAACCGTCATTGTCACAGACAGTGTTACATTTCTGTTTTACATTCAAACGAGTCGTAGAAGTAGTAGTACATTTGCGTTTGGTTGTTTTTATATTTAGTCAAGTTTTGACTAAATATTTTAACATCGAGGGGGAATCGAAACGAGGGTCGTGGTGTATGTGCGTGCGTGTGTGTGTGTGTGCGTGTGTGTGTGTGTGTGTGTGTGTGTGTGTGTAGAGCGATTCAGACTAAACTACTGGACCGATCTTTATGAAATTTGACATGAGAGTTCCTGGGTATGAAATCCCCGAACGTTTTTTTCATTTTTTTGATAAATGTCTTTGATGACGTCATATCCGGCTTTTCGTGAAAGTTGAGGCGGCACTGTCACGCCCTCATTTTTCAACCAAATTGGTTGAAATTTTGATCAAGTAATGTTCGACGAAGCCCGGACTTCGGTATTGCATTTCAGCTTGGTGGCTTAAAAATTAATTAATGACTTTGGTCATTAAAAATCTGAAAATTGTAAAAAAAATAATTTTTTTTAAAAACGATCCAAATTTACATTCATCTTATTCTCCATCATTTGCTGATTCCAAAAACATATAAATATGTTATATTTGGATTAAAAACAAGCTCTGAAAATTAAATATATAAAAATTAATATGAAAATTACATTTTCGAAATCAATTTAAAAACACTTTCATCTTATTCCTTGTCGGTTCCTGATTCCAAAAACATATAGATATGATATGTTTGGATTAAAAACACGCTCAGAAAGTTAAAACAAAGAGAGGTACAGAAAAGCGTGCTATCCTTCTGAGCGCAACTGCTACCCCGCTCTTCTTGTCAATTTCACTGTCTTTGCCGTGAGCGGGTGACTGACGATGCTACGAGAATGCGGTCTTGCTGCGTTGCATTGCGTTCAGTTTCATTTTGTGAGTTCGACAGCTACTTGACTAAAATTAATGTTGTATTTTCGCCTTACGCGACTTGTTTTCTTTACCTTTGTTTATTGTGTTTTCGATATTTGTGTTTATTTTTTGCTTGACTTATCTGTTTTATTTTAATGTTTGCTATCCACATCGTGTGATACATGTTTCTTCTCAGTCTCTGAGTCAGTTTGGTTTCTGCACGCCGCTTTGGTACTCCTTGTTTTTCTAACTGGTGTATTGTGCGCGATTTGCGGATTTATTTTTACATTTAGTCAAGTTTTGACTAAATGTTTTAACATAGAGGGGGAATCGAGACGAGGGTCGTGGTGTATGTGCGTGCGTGCGTGCGTGTGTGTGTGTGTGTCTGTGTGTGTGTGTGTGTGTGTGTGTGTGTGTGTGTGTCTGTCTCTGTGTGTGTGTAGAGTGATTCAGACTAAACTACTGGACCGATCTTTATGAAATTTGACATGAGAGTTCCTGGGTATGAAATCCCCATACGTTTTTTTTCATTTTTTTGATAAATGTCTTTTATGACGTCATATCCGGCTTTTCGTGAAAGTTGAGGCGGCACTGTCACGCTCTCATTTTTCAACCAAATTGGTTGAAATTTTGGTCAAGTAATCTTCGACAAAGCCCGGACTTCGGTATTACATTTCAGCTTGGTGGCTTAAAAATTGATTAATGACTTTGGTCATTAAAAATCTGAAAATTGTAAAAAAAAAATAAAAATTTATAAAACGATCCAAATTTACGTTCATGTTATTTTCCATCATTTTCTGATTCCAAAAACATATAAATATGTTATATTTGGATTAAAAACAAGCTCTGAAAATTAAATATATAAAAATTATTATCAAAATTAAATTGTCAAAATCAATTTAAAAACACTTTCATCTTATTCCTTGTCGGTTCCTGATTCCAAAAACATATAGATATGATATGTTTGGATTAAAATCACGCTCAGAAACTTAAAACAAAGAGAGGTACAGAAAAGCGTGCTATCCTTCTTAGCGCAACTACTACCCCGCTCTTCTTGTCAATTTCACTGCCTTTGCCATGAGAGGTGGACTGACGATGCTACGAGTATACGGTCTTGCTGAAAAATGGCATTGCGTTCAGTTTCATTCTGTGAGTTCGACAGCTACTTGACTAAATGTTGTATTTTCGCCTTACGCGACTTGTTATTCCTTTCATATGCTGTTGAAGTGTTGTGGGTGTTATTGTCTGTATATGCTATGTTGCGTCTGTGTATGCCTACAAGAATTTGCATTCGCTCTCTGCCAGTACAAGTCCAAACTTTAGTGGGTGTAATGTGCCTGTGGTCTGCTGGCAGTCGAGCACAGATAGTTTTCAAACATTCCTCCAGTGAGCCGCCGCGCGCTGCGACCTGAGTAAAGCGCTTCTTTGGTCTCTGGCAACGTTGAACTGCGCTGATATGCCCAGCGACGTGCGGACAAAGTCATCGCTGTATTCACCCTCTCTGGATAACTTGCACATGTCAAAACAGTTGCAGAAACACAAATCTCAAAACTGTTAGGCTTTTTCTCTTTTTATATTTAGTCAAGTTTTGACTAAATATTTTAACATCGAGGGGGAATCGAAACGAGGGTCGTGGTGTATGTGCGTCTGTCTGTCTGTCTGTGTGTGTGTGTAGAGCGATTCAGACTAAACTACTGGACCGATCTTTATGAAATTTGACATGAGAGTTCCTGGGTATGAAATCCCCGAACGTTTTTTTCATTTTTTTGATAAATGTCTTTGATGACGTCATATCCGGCTTTTCGTGAAAGTTGAGGCGGCACTGTCACGCCCTCATTTTTCAACCAAATTGGTTGAAATTTTGGTCAAGTAATCTTCGACGAAGCCCGGGGTTCGGTATTGCATTTCAGCTTGGTGGCTTAAAAATTAATTAATGACTTTGGTCATTAAAAATCTGAAAATTGTAAAAAAAAATAAAAATTTATAAAACGATCCAAATTTACGTTTATCTTATTCTCCATCATTTGCTGATTCCAAAAACATATAAATATGTTATATTCGGATTAAAAACAAGCTCTGAAAATTAAATATATAAAAATTATTATCAAAATTTTTTTTTCGAAATCAATTCAAAAACACTTTCATCTTATTCCTTGTCGGTTCCTGATTCCAAAAATATATAGATATGATATGTTTGGATTAAAAACACGCTCAGAAAGTTAAAACGAAGAGAGGTACAGAAAAGCGTGCTATCCTTCTTAGCGCAACGAATACCCCGCTCTTCTTGTCAATTCCACGGGCACTGCCTTTGCCACGGGCGGTGGAGTGACGATGCTACGAGTATATGGTCTTGCTGCGTTGCGTTGCGTTCAGTTTCATTCTGTGAGTTCGACAGCTACTTGACTAAATATTGTATTTTCGCCTTACGCGACTTGTTTTCACTTTTGGCAGCGTTCACTCTAAATGTGCTGCCTAAAACGGACTCGTTTCTGTTCACAGCCAAAGCTTTCACACAAAAATTGCTATGACAGCTAAGGCCGCATTTGTTACATTTTAGCAGTGTTGACCCCAAGTTTCTACTTCAAACAAAAAATCAATAGCAAAATCTCAAAGTATGTGCGAGTCCCCTAAAATATGGACCACCTTCAACAAATCGAAGAAAAAGAAGCTAAAGGCTTTTTTCATTAATTCATTAAGAAGCTTGCTGGAAATAACCTATTACTAGCCCTCGAGATCAGTTTAAAAAAAAAATAACAAAAAGTCTTCTTTTCGTGCAAGTTGATAATTTTACTTATTTTCACTCTGTTTTTGATAAGCTTCTTTAGTTTCCTGGTGTTCTTCAAATAATGCTCTCATCAACCCGAAACAGATCAATCTAAAGCATATTTGAATTAGTCTGACTTGTACACTAAGTTGTATCATGCTATTTTGAAGTATAGGGGGCTTTTTTTTTTACAGTGATTCGTGAAGGCCGCTTCACTGGTCCATATTAGGCGCCCAGGCTCCTAATATGTACCATTTGTGATTTTGTATGTATTTAATTTTTGCTGAATGTCTATCAAAGCTATTTCACTCTAATTAGGCCTAACGGCCAACCTAAGAGAGAAGGACTACCAAACACAAAATAAAACTTCTTCGCAAGAAAACAAGCTAGTTATCAGCATGAAACAAAAAGTGGTCCATATTAGGAGCCCTTCCTAACTGTCTGTGTCTGCGTCGAAGATGTTACCGTGAATGTGTTTTTAAAAGACATTAATTTTGTCAGGGCGGCATTCAAACCACACGCACCAGACACGAACCGACGAACAAAATACTTCTGACAACAACTTAAATGTAAAATCAACAAGAGTACTGTAGCAGGGACCTGTATTAATATAGGTCTATGAGTGTAGTAAGATTCCAAATTGTATTCAGACCAAAACAACAATCATAAAACATACATGGGATTTTTCATATATATATATGTGTGTGTGTGTGTGTGTGTGTGTGTGTGTGTGTGTGTGTGTGTGTGTGTGTGTGTGTGTGTGTGTGTGTGTGTGTGTGTGTGTGTGTGTGATGATGATAACTAGTTTTAACGTCCTCTTAGAACTGCAACTGGCTTTAGGACAGGTAGAGTTAATATGCTTTATGTGGGGACAAGACACTGAACAAACATGCAACCAGAGAACACATATGGTCGTGTTATAATCATATCTGGAAGTCTGTTGCGATGTTTCAAAATGGGGATGGAAGTGAAGATTGTGTACGCGGAATATGGTTGGACTGGAGCGGTTTTGTAGGCTTATTTTTTTATTTTTTTTATGTGGAATATTGTTATATTTGTGGCTGAATAGGTAAGTAAATACATAACTGGAAAAATAATACAATGAAGAAGAAAAAGCTCGGCGTGAGAGAGTATTGAGGGGTGGGAAGGAGGAACAGAGATCAGGGTTTTTAAAACAGATATCCTATTTCAGCCTTATATATTGAGAGACACAGGGTGTATGCTAGCTTCCATTGAAGCGTGCAATGTTTATCTAAAAAAAAAAAACTCATGGGGTTTCAGTTTGTGTTCGTTGACAAGGGTGTGTAGCACAGGAGCTCCTGTGGTGTGTAGGTTGCGGAAGTCTTGTTGGAGTGATTGGCAGCGGTCAAAGAGGTGTACAAAAGATATAAACTTTTCACATTCACAGAGACGGGGAAAGCACTTGTGAGCGCATCCATCCGTGCGATTGCTGCGACGTAATTTAAAGGAGGGAGGTGGGGAGTGAAGGCCTGTTTTGTTTTGTTTGTCGGGGCAGAATAAGCCAACCATGAACATTGCCTTCTATTTTTAATTCTGTTTCCCAGTGACGCCAGATAACTTTGGCCATTTTGTGTTTTGCTCCCGTCTTAATTAATTTTATGTCATGAAATGCTGCTTGATCTGTAACAGCCTCTTTTGCTTCTCTGTCAGCCATATCACTGCCTCTGATCCATGTGTGAATGATTGATTGATTTGTTTTTTGGGAGATCAAAGATGAGTTAGAGTGCAGCCATTTCGGCTCTTTAGTTTTAGATTCGATTTGTGTGTGTGTGTGTGTGTGTGTGTGTGTGTGTGTGTGTGTGTGTGTGTGTGTGTGTGTGTGTGTGTGTGTGTGTGTGTGTGTGTGTGTAGAAGCAGGAAAAGATAGCACAATAATAGCAAACTAAAGAAGGGGAAGGAAAACGAAAAGGAGGGTAAAAACCACGCACTTCTTTACTCAAACTTCATAAAACCGACTGTAAAACTAACACCGGCTATTCTCCCTTCTCAATCATTATCAAAATCGATCCTAAAACAAAACAAGTCGCGTATGGCGAAAATACAACATTCAGTCAAGCTGTCGAACTCACAGAATGAAACTGAACGCAATGCAATTTTTCAGCAAGACCGTATATTCGTAGCATCGTACGTCGTCAGTCCACCGCTCGTGGCAAAGGCAGTGGAATTGACAAGAAGAGCGGGGTAGTAGTTGCGCTAAGAAGGATAGCACGCTTTTCTGCACCTCTCTTCGTTTTAACTTTCTGAGCGTGTTTTTAATCCACACATATCATATCTCTATGTTTTTGGAATCAGGAACCGACAAGGAATAAGATGAAAGATGATTTAAAAAATGTAATTTTGATCATAATTTTTATATTTTTAATTTTCAGAGCTTGTTTTTAATCCAAATATAACATATTTATATATGTTTTTTTGAATCAGACAATGATGAAGAATAAGATGAACGTAAATTTGGATCGTTTTATAAAACAATTATTTTTTTTACAATTTTCAGATTTTTAATGGCCAAAGTCATTAATTAATTTTTAAGCCACCAAGCTGAAATGCAATACCGAAGGCCGGCCTTTGTCGAAGATTGCTTGACTAAAATTTCAATTAATTTGATTGAAAAATGAGGGTGTGACAGTGCCGCCTCAACTTTTACAAAAAGCCGGATATGACGTCATCAAAGGTATTTATCGAAAAAAACAAAACGTCCGGGGATATCATACCCAGGAACTCTCATGTAAAATTTCATAAAGATCGGTTCAGTAGTTTGGTCTGAATCGCTCTACACACACACATGCACACGCACACAGCAACAACTTGCTGAATTTGTATACAACTGCATGATTATACGCAATAATGACATAACTACAGATACATAACAATGTTGTAATCACTGCTCCATGGACGATATTTCTTCTTGTCTTTACAAATACTTCGTGTCTGATAAACCCTTTACTGTGTTTTTATGACAATTAAATGAGTTCTGAGTTCTGAGTTCTGAGTTCACACACACACGCACACACACACACACACCACGACACTCGTCTCGATTCCCCCTCTTTGTTAAAACATTTAGTCAAAACTTGATTAAATGTTAAGAGACAGTATGTATTGCATCTAAACACGAGCTAAGTAAAACATTATCAGAAAAGGTAGAGCAAGAGAAATCCCAAAACTCAAATTCGAGTCACTGCAGTTCGTACTGTACAAGTTGAGAAAGTTGCAAGTCCAGTCAGTAGCCACCATCTCGGACGGATGTTTCGGGGAGGGGGGGGGGGGAGTAGAACAAAGGCCTATCTGTGGTCCGTCGCCGCTTCGAATTCCTTACAGGTCCCACACACATGGGAAAACGATTAACTCGGCCAGTACCCCAGCAAAAGTGGAAAGGAATATAGAAGAAAACTAAAATCTGACCGCGCTAAATAGTCAGCTGAGAATGACCTACTTTCTCTGCTCAACGCACGGGCAATGCAGTCTCTCGTGTACACTGTACTGTGACAAGGCTCATAATTATAGAGAAAATAAGAGATACCCCCAAAAATGTTTGTGCACTGCACTTTTTTTCACATTTATAAACTGATGATCAGTGTGTGTGTGTTCAGTTGTGTGTGCGTGTGTGTGTGTCAGTTCAAGGGGTGTGTATGTGTGTCACTGTGTGCCCGTGTGTGTGTGTGTGTGTGTGACGGTCAGTCAGTGTCAGTCACAGTGTGTGTGTGTGTGTGTGTGTGTGTGTGTGTGTGTGTGTGTGTGTGCATGTGTGTGTGCATGTGTGTGTGCCGTGTGCAGTGACAGTGTGAATGTGTGTGACGGTGTGTGTGTGTATGATGTATGTGCAGTGTGTGTGTGTGTGTGTGTGTGTGTGTGTGTGTGTGTGTGTCACAGTGTGTGTGTGTGTGTGTGACCGTGCTGAGAGAGAAACTAGAGAACAAGAACAAGAACAAGAACAAGAACAATTCTTTATTTTACGAGGGTAATAGAGTAAGCAGTGATCTGCTTTTTTTACATCTGGCCCTCGCCCTAAAGAGGGACTAGTCTAAAATTGCTAAAGAATAAGCAAGTAAAGAAAACAAACTACTGCTACATGATTATAATAGAAATGAAAGTAAGAACATATCATCAATTTACATACAATACATTGCTTAAATGAAAAATGCAGAGAGAGGGAGCCGATAATCGTCTGATTCTGCAGGTTCGGCACCAGGCTGATGAAAACGCAGAATAATCCATCAAAACAACACTCTAACATCAAGTTTTAGAAACCAGAAAAACTTATCGTAACTCCACAGGTTTCGTGGTGTTTTGCGCACTGCTGAAACGCGTTTAACACGACGTGAATCGCCGTGCGTTAATGTAGCGAAAACGTCCAAAACGCAGACACCAAAACTCGATGTTTTACTGTGTTTTGCACCGCGCTAAAATCCCAGGGATTTTATTGCGTTACGGCAGTTTTTCTAACTTGATGTGAATCGCACAGGTATAATGCCACAAAATTCAGTTGATTAACTTCATGTTTCATGTTATATGCCACGTTATAGTGCCAAAACGTGACTTTTCGCCCAGTGCAAGGGCCCATCACTAGCGAGGGGTGTGTCTGAAACACGTGGACAAGGAGCACGTGTGGATTGTTTGTCTCACTAAAAGCAAGGGTATTCACTTTTTCACAACCCATTCAAACCCGACAGAAACATTTCCGAATATTGTCTATTAGGAAGCATGCGTTCAATGAAATACGCAATCAGGAAAGTTAACACGCACCAACACATTGCACATGCAGGACAAAACATGACGTGGGTTGCGCAAGTGGGAAACAGGCTTTAAATGTATTGCGCAAGAAGGAAACACGCTTTGGGAAGCCTGCGCAATCAAGAAGCACGCGTTACCTGTGTTGATAAAAGGGGGTCCTTAACGTCCTCACAGGAAATTTTCCTTTTAGGGACATGCGTTGATGATACGCTGTGATACCTGTGTTGCGCGTTGTGCAACATATATATATGTCACACGCTTTCCTTCTTTGCCTTACTAAAGCAAACGTGTGCAAGATTGTATGTTACGCGCTTTGGAGCATGTGCAAGAACGGATTCAAACTCGAAATCGTCCCCCCAAAAACCCCAAAATGCACACACGACTTTTATTTCTCCTGCTGTTATCGTTTCTTCTCTTTACAAATTCTTCAACGCTCAGAATACTGAAAACGGCATCCCAGACGACAGTACTGTTTCCATACGCGAATTTAGCTGCCCTTGGAAAGTGGCTCGCTCAGGAGGCCTGTTAGTCTGACACTATAAGGACAGAGTTGTGAACATAGATGACAAAGATCCCGGAAAGAACAAACATTTCGCGGATGCAGACACAGAAAGACGTCATGAAGATTGCGATGCTTCAAAAGATACAGACTGTGACGATGACAGTGACGTCATTCACATATTCCGAGACGTCATTTATAGTTGTTCGGTCACTTTCGTCAAAAAGTAGATCTCTCCACAATGGCTGCTCCTGTGTTTAGGTTTATCAAGCGTGAGTACGCAAAACGTGTTTGTTCTCTCCTCTGTTGAAGCTGTGAGACATAATCGCCATTACGAGCTAGTCGTGTGACAGAGAGTTTTCTTGCACACTCGACTGCTGCTGTTTCACTCCGGCTAAAGCCGTCGTGAAACATCTACAGTCTCGTGTGCAAGAAAACTCTCTGTCACACGACTAGCTCGTAATAGCGGGTAATATACGCTGACGCATGCTGAACAGGGGCGGATCACCTCATTTTGAAGGGGGGGGGGGGGGGTCCAAATTTCTTTTAAGGACAATTTGACGACGAGCTAGAAGCATTTAATTGAGGGCGCGAAGCGTTCGATCCTTCTATGGGGGTCCGGAAAATGTTGATTAAAAACAAGGAAAATGAAGCAACCTGGTGCAATCTGAGCCAAGAAACTTCCCCTAATAGTAATACACATTCCAAAAAGTTAACTTAAAAAGACAAATCCGGATCAAAACAAGGACAATTGACCGATCAGGTGCAACCTGGGCCAACAAATGACTCAACTTCTTTCCAAAACCGTCACTTAGAAAACAAAGGCCGATTCCTCGGGGGGCTCGTGGACATTTTCCCCAGGAAAAATGTTGATATAAATCATGGAAAATAGTGCAATCTGAGCCATCAGTTTTTCTTTATTTTCAAATTTAGTTTTTCTTTTTTTAGGCTAGGGGGGGGGGGGGGGGGGGTCCGGAAACCCCGGAAACCTCCCTGGATCCGTCCCTGATTAACCATTCGCTCACGAACAGGAGCCGGACACAACAACAGTAGCCAAAGATTCAAAGTCACCATCTTCTTTTTCTTCTTCTCCTTCTGCTGCGTTCATGCGCTGAAAGTGTATACATTATGCACGAGTGTATTTGTTAGTGTGATCCCACGTTAACCCCATTCAGGCAATCACACGCCGATTTCGGAGGATGCATGCTTGGTATTTTTGTGGTTTTTGTTAAACACAGAACTCTGACATGAATATCAGGATCTGTTCCGTGCGTACGTGGTATTCTGCTTGCGTGTACAAACGAAGGGGATAAAACACTAGCGGGTCCACCGCGTATATTTAAGGCTATATCGAGCGTGCGCCCCAGCACATGGATTCTTTAGCTCAATCAATGATCGTGATGCTGTGTATAGTCTCCAACACGGAGGCAATTTTATTTCGATCCAGGCGTTGCGGGGGTGCGATACCACACTAATTTGACGGCTTCATTTCTTTTTGAATTTTAGCAAAAATCCAGACCGTTTTAAATGGTTAAATTACACATATCTGCGCGGGACACATCAATGAAAACAATAGTTAGGCTTTCAGTCCATTTATTGACAAGGAGTCGTGTAGGATGAGATGAAAGTGGACGAACATGTTAACATTTGGACGGCTCTACAGCAAATCGGTTCGTTCGTTTACGTGTACATTCTCGCTGAAAACCACACATGTACCAGATACATATCTTCTACATCCACACAACCATAAATAGACGATGTAGGTAGTTTCGAAGGTACACAGTTTGCTTTGAATGGAGGTCACCAACCGTGGTGTTGGCGGGAACGCTTTACTTCCGCGGTCCGGAGGTGCGCTCTCGGTATAGCTAGCCGAATATACCGCGTGAGGTCTGATTTAAGTTAACCTGGGAAAACCCTTACCCCACAAGGCTTTGTCATGATTTGGTTACTAATTAAATTCCACATAGCGTTAGCAGGCCGGCGTCTTATCTTCAAGGACGTTGCACTCGTCCAAAGTCATGATCAAATTCTGGTCTGATAAGCAAACTATGGGCACCCGCTCCACCGCACTGTCACCGTTCTTTGCAATATCTTCAAGTTGACTGAATGGAATGGGGTTATTACACCCCCGGTAAAGGGGTGTGTATAGGTTTCGCTCGATGTGTTTGTTTGTTTGTTTGTTTGTTTGTGTTCGCATATAGATCTCAAGAATGAACGGACCGATCGTCACCAAACTTGGTGAACAGGTTCTATACATTCTTGAGACGGTCCTTACAAAAATTGGGACCAGTCAAACACACGGTTAGGGAGTTATTGGTGGATTAAGATTCTACAAGGACTTATAGAGGGTCATATTAATGGTCAAAGGGAAATAACCTTCTCAGTTGGTGGCAGTGAGAATGGTAAGGACGGGGGTGTTTTTCCTACCTCGGAGGAATTTCTTGTTTAGTCAGTAAACACATGGTTCATTTCAACGGGATTGGGTGTCGGGGTGGGATGGTTATTGATCACGTACCCCCCCCCCCCCCTCCCCATAAGCACGTATCGTGGGGGCACTCCGCTGACAAGGGCTGCGCCAACTGTCTCCACCTATGCCGATTATGAGCAATCTTTAGGGTTAGGTAGACATAGACATAGACATAGACATAGAACACTTTATTATTTCAATTACGAGAAACTCGGGTGTGGTGTATCACAATAAACAACATAAAACGTAAGAACATAAATAAAATATCGAGGCGCAGATAGGTAGTCGCAAAGCTTTTCCCTGTCAGGTTTGCAATGTTGTATGTCCATGTTTCGCTTATGTCTTCTGCTCTTCCGTCGCACTGTTCCCCGGAGGATGGCCTTGGACAACCCGCATGTTGTGATTGCATGACCATACCATCTTTGATTCCTCTTCTTGAAAGTGGCCAACAGGTCTTTATTTTTTATCCACATGCTGAGTGATGTTTCTGCAAACTTCTGCGAACTTCCTCGTTACACACACACACACACACACACACACACACACACACACACACACACACACACACACACAAACAGACACACACAAATAAACACACAAACAAACAAACAGACAACACGCTCTCACGCGGCGTTGAGTGGGAGGGGGACAGAAGGGAGTGGAGGGGGGGTGGGGTACACTGAAGAACACTGAAGAGACAGAGTCTAAATCAGCCTGGTATTCGGCTCTACTTCTTCCCGGCGAAGCCGGTACCCGGCGAAGCGGGTAATCATCTAGTACTATAAAACTCTACTACCACATGTACCACACATGGTGAACACTGTGCGACATACTATATAACTCTACTACCACATGTATATATACGACTAGTGTCTGTCTGTCTGTCTGTCTGTCTGTCTGTTCGCGATGCACGGCCAAAGTTCTCGGTGGATCTTTTTCAAATTTGGACACCGTATTCAGCTACACCCCGGACACAACCTCAATATTTCAACACGTGCTCTCAGCGCGCAGCGCTATGCGCGCTGAACCGATTTTGTTGTTGTTGTTGTTGTTGTTGTCGGGATCCACTACCACTAACTCTTCCTTATCTTCTCCAGCGATTATCTCCCTTCCTCCGTGTGGCGTCAATCCATATTCCCGTTACTACGTTACTATTTTTAGAAGGTCACTGCACGTTACTATTTTTAGAAGGTCTCCAGTGTTTTGCGCGTTTATCTCCTTTCCTTCGTGCGCCGGCGAAGCCGGCGTACACCCGGCAAAGCCGGGTCCCAGGCGCAGCCTGGTATTCGGCTCTACTTCTTCCCGGCGAAGCCGGTACCCGGCGAAGCGGGTAATCATCTAGTATATATATATATATATGTACATACAAAATACAACAATACAACAAACCAACACCAAGATCGACTACCACTACGCTTCCCTTGCATGACGACCTGTCATGTATGACAGAATCTATCAATGCCAACGTCAAGCTCACAATATAGCTATTCTGATAGACACGTGGGGGAATTCGGGGGCTGTGGTTGGATGGTCTCACACATCTGTATTCCGATCATCAAAGCATAACGCTACGGAAGTTGGTAATTTTTTGCCGATATCCAAAAGCATAACAGCAGTAACAAAGACGCATGGTTCCGGTTTACCCATCTGTAACACACGATGTTTCAATCGACTACACTGCATGCACTGACAATGAAATTATACTCAGCAATGTTGTTCAGCTTTACAAATGTCAACAACATATCCTTTTCTGCTAATTTCCCGATGAAACAGGACTAAACCAATTATTGTCTGTCCCTAAACACCCCAAAATGCCCCAAATCGAAAGATGTAGTTCGAACAGGGGGTGAACAATAATTCATGGAACTGCCGTTTTTGTGTGCCTGTGTGTGCTCAGTTGCCGACTGAGAAAAACTTTCGCATCCGGCTTTTTTTACCTAGTAACTCCACACTGAATACCCCACCTCGCCTCTAAAGTAGTGAGGATCGACCCATGGTACTAACACTCATGAAGTCGTTTACAAAAAGAAAGTATTTTACAGGCTGAGGTTGAACAATTCGCTTCAGTGACGAGACAAGTATAATGCCATTCACCCAAAATGAGAACTTCGCTGTCAGCGCGCGTTGTACGGATTAGCTGTTCCATTTATCTCTTCCCCTCCCCTTGTTGCTTCCTAGTTCTTCAGTTGTTTCTAGTTTTCCGTTGATGTTATGTTTTGGTCTACTTCATTGGTAGCCCTTTTTAAAATTAAAAAACTCAAACTTCTTTTTGGTGCATACGAATGAGCTAATAAAAAGCTGTTTCAGCAGCTGTGTTGTCAAATCGAATGCACTTGGAGTTTTTCTTCCAAAGTCAGAGAGTGTGTAGCGGTGTGGCTGCGCGAAACTGATGCGCGTAAGGAATTCGGCGTCTGCTATTAAAGGCCAACATCCGCGGGAATTTTTCTCCTGGAGCGACCTAAACTTGAACCCGTCGCTATTCTTGCATGTCTGTTTACTTCGTGTTGCACGCAAAAATTGAGCGACTTCCTTGCCGCGTGGATTGACGAAGCTGTTTTATACTCGTGACTGAAAACACTGCAGTGCGTGCAGTTTTATTCTGTGGGTTCGACAGATTGACTAAATGTTGTAATTTCGCTTTCACGAATCAGGAACCGACAAGGAATAAGATGAAAGTGTTTTTAAATTGATTTCGACAATTTAATTTTGATAATAATTTTCATATTTTTAATTTTCAGAGCTTGTTTTTAATCCAAATACAACATATTTATATGTTTTTGGAATCAGAAAATGATGGAGAATAAGATGAACGTAAATTTGAAACGTTTTATACATTTTTTTTTTTTACAGTTTTCAGATTTTTAATGACCAAAGTCATTAATTAATTTTTAAGCCACCAAGCTGAAATGCAATACCGAAGTCCGGGCTTCGTCGAAGATTACTTGACCAAAATTTCAACCAATTTGGTTGAAAAATGAGAGCGTGACAGTGCCGCCTCAACTTTCACGAAAGGCGGATATGACGTCATCAAAGACATTTCTCCAAAAAAAGAAAAAAACGTTCGGGGATATCAATCCCAGGAACTCTCATGGAAAATTTCATAAAGATCGGTCCATTAGTTTGGTCTCAATCGCTCTACACACCATATATCCGGCTTTTCGTGAAAGTTGAGGCGGCACTGTCACGCTCTCATTTTTCAATCAAATTGGTTGAAATTTTGGTCAAGTAAAAAAATTTTTTTTTTATAAAACGATTCAAATTTACGTTCATCTTATTCTCCATCATTTTCTGATTCCAAAAACATATAAATATGTTATATTTGGATTAAAAACAAGCTCTGAAAATTAAAAATATAAACATTATTATCAAAATTAAATTGTCGAAATCAATTTAAAAACACTTTCATCTTATTCCTTGTCGGTTCCGGATTCCAAAAACATATAGATATGATATGTTTCGATTAAAAACACGCTCAGAAAGTTAAAACGAAGAGAGGTACAGAAAAGCGTGCTATCCTTCTCGGCTCAAGTACTACCCCGCTCTTCTTGTCAATTTCACTGCCTTTGCCATGAGCGGTGGACTGACGATGCTACGAGTATACCTCACGCCGGAACCTCGGCTGTACCCGCGGATAACCGCAGGCTCTGCAGACTGTTCACTGCAGACAGAAATTGTCAACACGAGTGGTGAGTGTCTGCAAAAAATCGTCTCTGCTTTCTCTAAAATGACATATCATTACAAAACTATTGTTTGTACTTCAACCTAAGGTATTATAGCACCCTACCATCGATTTAATTTTTTCCTTTCGTTCGTATGTGAAGGCTGAGCTTCGAGTATTTGTGCATTCCCTGTAAAAAGTGCCAAAATTCTGACTTTACACATTTATTACGGAAATCCAAGCTTATTAAACAAGTTGCAGAAGTCAGAATTTTGGCACTTTTTACAGGAAATCCACAAATACTCGAAGCTCAGCCTTCACATACGAACGAAAGGAAAAAATTAAATCGATGATAGGGTGCTATAATACCTTAGGTTGAAGTACAAACAATAGTTTTGTAATGATATGTCATTTTAGAGAAAGCAGAGACGATTTTGTGCAGACACTCACCACTCGTGTTGACAATTTCTGTCTGCGGTGAACAGCCTGCAGAGCCTGCGGTTATCCGCGGGTACAGCCGAGGTTCCGGCGTGTATACGGTCTTGCTGAAAAATTGCATTGCGTTCCGTTTCATTCTGTGAGTTCGACAGCTACTTGACTAAATGTTGTATTTTCGCCTTACGCGACTTGTTTTTTCTTTTGTACATTCTCAGCAGAATTCTTTTAGTTCAACCCAATGTACTGCCCAGATAACATCTTGTTTACTGTCGGCGTTGTTTTCATGCATTGTACCACGTTCTATGATGTTTTGGATACATAAATAACAAGTCGCGTGAAGCGAAATTATAAAAAACGCTGGCGCTGGACCCGAGTACTCTTCAGACTGGCTCGCTCCCCCAGTATGAAAGTTTTTGTCTTGTGCACGTGGATTAAAAAAAAAAAAATTAAAAAAAAATATTTATTTATTTTACACAATTAAAAAAAATTATTAGAGTAAAATAATACATTAAAACGTTCATAATAAACAATAGTAAACAAGAATTTAAAAAAAAAACACAAAAAAACATAGACCACACATGCCAGGAATCGAACCCGGATCACTTTGGCCATAGGCGGACGTGCTACGACAACTTTACCAGAGGTGTGCGTTTGAATCACTGTGTCCCTGTCGCTCTCTCTCGTGCTCTCTGTCTCTCTTTCAGTCTCACCGAGACAAAACACTGCATTGTAGTTTCTTTGCCGAGACCAAATCCCCACCCGCTGCTGCGCTGGCTTGCTTGCAAATCGTCTCGCATGCGATACGCATGCTTTTCTCGTGATCGGCGGTTCTTTTTGGCGAACTGCCTCGGGTTCAAGTTTAGGTCGCTCCAGGAGAAAAATTCCTGTGGATGTTGGCCTTTAAAACCTGAGATCAACGCATCGACGGAAAAACTGTTTTATCATTCTGGTGTTTATCTAGATGTGCTGTGTATCTTATAAGAAGTTCTTAAAAGTTCGAAGTTATTTTAGCATATAGGTGGGGTTTTTTATGGTCTTAACAGTTAAACATGTATTACGTTATCATTAAGATTCATGCTTTGTTAGCACTAAGCAGTTGTTTTAATCAGTCTGGTTTTCTCTTGTTTTCATCTTATGAACATTCTAAATGTTAGACTAACTTATTGTCTTGTACAGAATAACAACTGTGTGAATGGTGCTATAGGCCTACTGAATCACAGGGACGTAGCACCCGGTAGGGCATGTAGGGCGACCGCCCGACCACTTTTTCCGTAAAAAAAAAAAAAGAGAGAGAGAGAGAGAGAGAGAGAGAGAGAGAGAGAAGAGAGAGAAAGAGAGAAAGACAGCGAGAGAGAGGAAGAGAGAGCGAGAGGGAGAGAGAGAGAGAGAGAGAGAGAGAGAGAGAGAGAGAGAGAGAGAGAGAGAGATCTACCAACAGAACACCCCACGTAGTATTCACGCGATGGCATAAGGTCGGTTTTTTGGGTTTTTTTTGTGTGTGTTAGTCTTGGTCAACTGCTGGAATAGGATGACGTCTTATTTTGACGAGAACGTCACACGTGACGAGTTCCGTCAGGCCATAAAAGTATTGGCGCCAATTTAGTGAAAATTGCTTCTTCGTCCGTCTGCTCCCATGAGAAACAATGGAGGTAAGAAATGTTTTGTATATTCTGTGTTTGAAGCTGGGGTCAGACTGAGGGGTGAGTGATTGTGTGTCAACCGTAAGTACGCCATAACAATTGAGTAACACAGTAACTTGTGGGGTTAACAGTTTCACATGAAACAACATGTAGAGAGAGAATTGAACAATGGACACAAGTGTGCATCCTGGTTGTGATGGATCGAAAACGCGCTAAAAATATTCTGACAAATCCCTCTATTTTTCAGTCATCACTCAGGCTGCCAATGTTGATGGCTGGACGGATCAATACATTGCTTGTTTAGAAGTAAACCAGTTTGTCAATCCTTGCTTTTTAACACACTAGACAATAATGAAGACGAAAGTCATTTGAAGTAAGTGCTCATCACATTCAACGTATCGGAATTTAGATATAAATGTAAGTCGATTGATAATCACTGATACATTCACCAGCCCGTTGTTTGGTGGAGGATGGAAAGATGATTAGATGGAACTGAGCTCAGAAGGCACGAAATCGCATCATGTTTTCTTTCTTTTTTAGACCATTACAAGGGGACGGGAAGGGGGGGGGGGGCGGTAGTGTAAGCCCCATATTTCCTTAGCTGTCTCAGCATTTTGTCTTCCATTTTTTTCCGCCCTACCACTTTTATTAGGTGTGCTACGTCCCTGCAGAATGAAAGAGTGTGACATGAAGTTCTTGTACATCATTGTAAAGAGTGTGAATGACGTTTTAGTTTAGATGTCAAGCGCTTAGAGCAGGCCTTTTTAACGAAAGTTTTTGATTTAGCGCTATATAAATGTTCTTATTATTATTATTATTTTGTAATTGGAACGACAAATCAATGTTAGAACAGCTATTCAGCGTAGCAATAGGGTCAGGTATCTAGACTCGAGCAAGTATAATGCGACTCGTCTTCGACTCGTCGGCATTATACTTGTCTCGTCTAAATATCGGACCCTATTGTTACGCCGAAAACACAATAGCTGTTAATGAAGAAGCTAAGATCACATTTCAACAGAGACGAGCCAACAGGGTTCCGTCCGATATCAACCATTTCTATTGCCGCTTAGATGTTCTCAACACGCACACCCCCTCCCCTCCTCCCCCCTCCCCCCCCCCCCCCACCCCGCCGAGGTGCCTTATTGGTTTGAGAACAACAGAGACCGGAGGGGCGTCTTTCCTAAGACACTCTAGTGACTTTATAGTGTTGTGGCAACATAACTTTTTCGTAGTAGAGATTTGCCTCAAGCTACTTTTGATTTGAGTGCGGAGTATGTGTTTCCACCTTTTTCAGACTAAGTGTTGAAAGTGTTTATTGGAAAAGTAGCATTAGTCTGACGAACCTATTTTTAACTTTTATTTTAAATGCTTGGTGATTGTGCGCGTGAGTGTTATGCAATAAAAGAGGACAGAGAACATTATTCAATGCATTCATCGAACTTTTATTATTTGCGTATTCTCTCCCTCTCTCGCTTCTTGTAATTGCCAACACCCGCATGCGCTCCACCACATAAAGTGCCTGTAATGTTTGGATGTCTTTGTTCTTGGTTCGGTTTATGTGAATTTCAAGACTTGCAGTAGAGTCTCATGTTTGCTCTGCCCGTATAAAACTGTCCACCATTTATTTGAACATGCAGATATAAGGAAACGGAATGAATCTGTTCTCAAAGTCAAAATTATTACGATTTTGCCTCAGTTTCAAAACATGCTCTGTCATGGTTCTGTCTGTAAAATTTGGTACCTTGCATTAGTTGCAACAACTTCCTTAAATTAAAAAGACAGTTTTTGAATGCTAGATCTACCTAGATCTGTATCACGTTTCATTCCAGACTCGAACCTCTCTTTGATTGTACTGTTCGCTGTTTACGCACTTTCATGATTCGCTAATGTCTGTAACGTTTGGTAAACTTACCTTGCAACAGCTAATTCCTTGTCTTTGTTGGTATTATTTTTCAAGGCAGCACAACGTAAGATAGCTTCTTTTGGACAGCAGGTAGAATGCGAGTTTTGAGACAACGACAGACGTCCAAAGAAAGCTTGCTGTGGATTTTTGTTCTACATAATGGTACATGTGATTCTGTATTTTTCTGCGGTTAATGTTAAAGCTTAATGGGTGTTTTTTTCCTCTGTTGGTTTCTTCCTCCTGAGTTGATCGTTATCACTCAAACAAGACCATCAGAGAGTACCTCAGTTGCTCCTCAAAATGGACTGTGAATAGTGTGTTGACTGTGTTGACCGTCAGAATTATTTTAAGAACCAGGCTGCTGCAGTTAGTAGACATGTTTCACATATTGTAGGGTTACCATGCTGCATGGGTAAAGTGGCTTGTATAACCCGACTATTCAGTATCAAAACACTGTTTATATTTGTGTAGATTGTAGTCATAACAACTAATCGCATTTTGCCTTTTGTTTCAGAAAGGAGGATAAGCTACAACAAGATCGACGCTATGTCAGACCTGGGCCGCTATTGCGCGGGTCCGCTATTGCGCGGGTCTGCTATTGCGTGGGTCCGCTATTGCGCGGGTCGGCTATTGCGCGGATCCGCTATTGCGCGGTGACTATTTGTCATTCAACCAATCTCTCACAGTGTAACAGAAATACCCAAAGCCAAGAGACACAGTCTAGAGAATACTGTGCTGACAATCATTCAAACGTGTTCCAAGTCGGTTTCATGGTAAAGACTATGCATATTATTAAACAACAAAATAAAATAAAGAGGTGTCACAGAAAGGGGGAAAGAACCATTTCTTATTCCACAAAATTACTTTTGCAATCCCAACATTCAAAGCATCGAGCTCAGAAACACTACCTTATAAATCTCAGGTGGTCATAATATAACACCAACAAATAAACTGACAAACAAAATGTTGACATTGCATTTATTCCAATCTTGAAAATAAATTCAGAACATCCTGAAATCATCTTTCGTCTTCTCAAAGAAAAAAACCCGAACTAAAGTAAGTTGGAATAACAAAATAATGCATGAGTAAATGCCAGTCACTTTTCGCATTTTCCAAAGACCTGGACAAAAGAAAACAAAGAACACCTGTTCTCTAACTCATTATGAAAAAAACAAAAACAAATTACATTAAAAAAAACACTTAATTCTTAAACAAAAAAAATTAAAACCTGAAATTTAGCTCAAACAATAAAGCAACCAACACAAAGAGCTTGCTAATAAAACAATGTCATCTTATTCCTTGTCGGTTCCTGATTCAAAAAACATATAGATCTATGATATGTTTGGATTAAAAACACGCTCAGAAAGTTTAAACGAAGAGAGGTACAGAAAAGCGTGCTATGCAGTAAACCACTACCGCGCGAAACAGGCTCGTTAATTTCACTGCCTTTTGCACGAGCGGCGGACCACGGTCATTATGAAAAAATGCAGTGCGTTCAGTTTCATTCTGTGAGTTCCACAGCTTGACTAAATGTAGTAATTTCGCCTTTCACGACTTGTTTTTTTCTGTAAGAGAGAGAGAGAGAGAGAGAGAGAGAGAGAGAGAGAGAGAGAGAGAGAGAGAGAGGATTTGTCCTTCGCGGGGGGTATGCAGTGCCTTGGCATTGCACTTCTACTTAATTGTTATTGTTCTTCAATACCTTACTCTCCAATGAGAAAGTACAACAGAAAGTGGATTTTCCAAGAAATCAGAAACACCCCTACGGAACGGCGTGGTCAGCTGCACCCAGCGCGTGGTTGGCACATGAACGGTGGGTTTCTCCAGACTATGCTTTATGTTTTTTGGGCGCACTTTGTATTGAATATTCTCATTTTCGAGACTTCCATTCACATGTGCATGTGCTTGTTACATGAATAAGTTGCGTATCAATAGAGTAATTACAAAATGTATGGTTGAGTGTCATGAAATGAACACTGTCACCACATTTAAACTCGGAATTTTGTCATTACTGGCAACAGACTGGCTTGTTTAAGTACTCGAATGTGCTTTTTTATGTATCCCTGATAGCTGATTAAGTTTACAAGGGTTAGTGTTGTGTAGATTTTACACAGTTCGTAAATCAAATCTGAAGTTTGGGTTTTTGCTGGCTGCGCGCCGCGTGCAGACCCGGCTGTAGTACATTCCTGGGGAAAGGGGGGGGGGGGGGGGGTCTGGGGAGTGCACGGTAGGCCCCGTCACATTGGCAACTATTCCGCTTCTTCTTAGGTCGCGCAACAGCGGACCCGCGCAATAGCAGACCCGCACAATAACGGACCCGCACAATAGCAGACCCGCACAATGGCAGACCCGCACAATAGCGGGCCGACCCCTGTCAGACATGCCTCAGCCACATGACGACTTCCGAATTTAGATCCATTCGGCATGGTGACAAGTCTTGATGAAAAGTATAAGTCTGAGGACAGCTGTGTAAAAAGTGGCCACATGGCAGGTACCTATTGCTTTGTGTCTGCAGTGCAAAAGACAGATACACTGATGGTAGATGTCCAAATGAACACAGTACCCGCAGTATCTACTGCTGATTTACGACGGGCAAGCTACAATCCAGGGCAGAGAAAACTGCAGCGTTGCAATCCAACTCTTCATTTGTTTCCATATATATCTTTAACTCTTAGTCGTATGACAATTCCAAGAATAAATTATCTTGATACGCAAGCTCTTGGGTAGGTTTATGATTGTAGATAAGTTTTGCCATGATAATTATGCTGATGCAGTTTAAAAGTGTGCGTGTGTGTGTGTGTGTGTGTGTGTGTGTGTGTGTGAGAGAGAGAAGATTGCACAAGATTTCCTTCACTCAGGGACAACTACACCAACAACAAATACACAGTCATTTTATCTGTTTGCCTTCTTTTGAAAATTATACATGGAGTAGATATGATGCGTTAGTTTTAACTCTGTGTGTGTGTGTGTGTGTGTGTGTGTGTGTGTGTGTGTGTGTGTATGTGTGTGTGTGACGGAGTGATTGAGTTTGTGTTACTGTTTGTCGATTTCTTTCGGGAGCCTTGAAGGCTTCGCCTCTTGTTTTTGTTTGCTCTCACGTGCAGTCGCCATTGTTTGTTTGCTCATAACATCATTTATCTTTTATCACGCACACACACACACACACACACACACACACACACACACACACACACACACACACACATATATATATATATATATATATATGTATAGGTTACAACACGAGTGGTTTTTTATATGGCTTGTATTTCAGTCAAGACCCAGCGGATGAATATCATCGGGAGACACGAGCCTTTGGCGAGTGGCTCTCGATTGATATTCCCGCTGGGTCTTGACTGAAATACAAGCCATATAAAAAACCACGAGTGTTGTAATCTGTATATCCCATTCTACCATCAAACACAAAGTGTAGACTACTAGCGGCACTGTTGCGATCTGTGGAGTGTGAAACAGTGTTTTCAGCGAGACTTGGCCTTTTTGCAACCTTAAACTAAGTGACCGTCGCTGAAAAAATAAAACGAATGAGTGCATCTATAAGTACGCGGTAACACTACTTTCAGACCGTTTAAAAGCTTTAAGTAAAGGTTCATAAGTTGCAAGAAAGTAATGAAGTCGTATAGAAATCCATTTAGTTGAAGCGCACAATTCTTTTGCGTTTCAGGTCGGCGGAACGGGGAAACCGGTTTGGCCCCCATTTGGCTTACTCGACTCGATTCAGAATCGATTCCACGTTGTTTTTTTCGAACGCATTATTATACAATTAGTCTTATTGACAGAGAAGCAAATTTTAGGGAACACATATGTAGATTTAACCATTTGCTCCCTATTTGAAATGTATCTACATGTTTTGCGAGTGTGTTTGCATGAACCTAAACTGGTATGGGTGCGAGGAAAACAGGACCCAAGTCTGTCACCGCCGCTTGATTGCATTTTGAAAGAATATGACTGGATTACGGAAAAATACACACATGTTAAGTTCTTAGATACCTTCATCGCCAATGTGGACTTACTGCAGAGCCAGGCAAAAGAGTAGACTTGCTCGCAAAACACGTGAAACAGCTGATGATAGCGAAGCCCAACCGTGCCAGGTAAGGACGGTCTGACAGATTCTCAAAAGTCGTCTGCTAACGAAGCAAGGGGAGGGTACTCGTGTTTTTGTTTTGGTTCGCTAGCATCTGGTTATCTTGTAAGTTGAATGTTCGTTTTTTCCCACCTGCATTGCTTTCATAATGAAAGAAACGTTTGCTTATTGCATCTCATACATCAGATCAGTTCTGAGATTCATTTTTGCGTGCAACTGATATGGTTTTCTGAGCCGTGCAATACGATTTTGGAACTTCATACAAATGTGTCACAT